>NW_010303274.1:21204-53712 GCF_000700745.2 Antrostomus carolinensis
AAGGAGCAGCCTCGGGGAAAGCGCCAGGGCTAAGCACTCCCCAGCATGGGGTGGTGTTCTCAGGAGCTGGTCCAAGCAGATGAAATTAATTCCCGCCTCAAAACTTTCTCTTGTCTCTTCTGAGGGCAAGGTGGCTATTCCCTCTCTAACTTCACTAACACAAGCATTCAGTTAACGCAGGCTCTTATGTGCAGCCTTAGCTTTTCATATCCTGTCTTGGAAACTGCCTTGGGAATATCTAAAAGGTCCCAGATTTTCGTTTCTTTATGACAAGCTGGTTTTAATTTTAAACAGCAAGACAATCTTTGTGCATGAAAAATTTGCTCAGCAACTACCAAGCAGTTCTGAGGAAGCTATGTTCAATGTAAAGCTATAGGGCAAGTGGGTGTAAATAATCCTACAGCTGCCTTTATTTTTTCTGAAAGTAAATTATATTAACTCATGGTCAACACTGTGTGATACTCTGGGAATGAATTTATGTCAAGTGCTGCATTGCATCTCCCTCTGACTTTGGTGTTACCAACCGCTGCTGGACACCAGGTTCTAGCTTGTGTGGCTCATTCATTTTTTGTAGAAAAGCAGTTTTGGTGTTCTTCCACAGCTTTTGGTGAATATTTCACACAACATGATCTCTGGAAATTTGCTTCTTGAAGAAGTATCAGAGCAGTTTGTTCTGCTTTTTAAGCTCTAATAGTTCAAAGCAGGGATCAGAAATGTTGCTATGGATTTGATTTTGTTTAGAAAAGGGACCATGAGAAAATACAGCTTGAAGGGATCTCGTCATGCCTTTGGGTCCACCCAGACAGGGTCAGCTCTGCTTGACAAATATTTGAAAAGAAAAGATAATTTGGAGGCAGCTATGCCCAATGAGACTTGTTTTGGATGTTCCATCACCTGTGTATATTTTGTGGGCTTTGCCATTCATGCTTCAGAATAATCCAGCACAGGCATGGTCATGAAGTGACCTTTTAAATCCTTCCTCTAGGAGCATCATGCTGGTCTGAGCTGTCCTGCCTATGGTAGAAAAGGGCAGAGCTGTTCTGCAAGAGCTCTCTGACACCCAGAACAGCTTGCTGCTGGTCCAGGGACAAGTGAGATACTGCTCTGCCACTGTGTCCCTTTTCCCAAGGCACAGTGGTCACTTTGCTCTTGAGGTTAGAGAAGGGTGTCCTGTGATGGTAAAGATTTCCCAAGCAGCATTTTCAGACTGTTTATGCAAACATTATTTCCTGGGCCAGTGATGTTGACATGTGAATCTAAATGTCCCACAGATGGCTCTAAACATTGTCACTTGAAACGCTGATGCTCAGACATGATGTGACCCTCGCATCTAGGAAGTGCCATCAGTATCTGCTGTAATGGCAGCAAAACGACCATGACTTTATACCATTAGGCAAGGTCTGTGTCAAACAGCCTGGAAACAAGACCTATTTCCAGCTCTGTTGTGTCTATCTCACCTTGGCCCCCATTTACATTCTGTCTTTGTCTTTCCCTGTGAAAGATGAAAATAATAATGCATGTCAGCTGTTAAAGGCTGGTGCCAGGTGTGAGCAAATGAAATATGTAAAGCATCAAATGTAAACCCACAAATGAAAAACTCTCTACAAATGCTGTCAACTTACCATTGCATTGCTCAGATGACAGTGGTGGAAGTATCGCTGTGCTGATGCATCTGGTGTTCAGTTCTCAGAGATATTCTCATGCAAGTGAAAGTAAATCTAAACTGCACATGGAGGTATTTGCGATTTAGCTACTTCTCTGTGTAGTGGCCCATCAATGTTCAGCTGAGTGGCACAAGAGCACCCTGCAGATAACCTTCCTACACCAGAGATCAGCTTGTTTTCAAAGTGATTGCAGTCTTTAATCTGAGACAAAACATATGATGGATACTCCATGGTTTAAAGAGTCAAACTAATGCCTTGTGATTCATCTGTGATTTATAAGTAAGCACTTGCACTGATACAATGATGGGATCACTTGATGACTCACGCATGATTTAATGTGTGTGCAAAGTTCCCCTGTGTGTCACTCGGTGAAACTTTAGGCTGAACCGATGAGTTTGCTGCCTCAGCCATGCCCCCAGGCAGGTTGGCTGGAGAGCAGCAGGGAGGCCAAGGGTGCTCTTGTCTCCCATGCAACCCGTCCTCTCCGAGATCCAGGTGGGCATGATGCGAAAGGTAGAGGCACAGTGACATGTTCTCCAGGGTTTTGTTGTTGCAATTTCTCTTCTCCAACAAAAAATTGCTATGGCAACCTTGCTGCTGCTCAAGTCTTCCCATTTCCTATTTATTCTAAAACACAGATGCAAACTGTGACGGCTACAAACACTTACATATTTAAGCCATTAAAAACTTCAGATGAGAAAGAGTGGGCAGAGAAACATGATCAGCCCAGAGTGTGAGATGACCCTAGAAGGCCTCCTTTATGTGCAGATTTAATATCTGAATTTTAGCCAGGAAACTGTAGTTTTCATTGTTTTTACAGTTTTCTGATCAAATAGGGAAGGCTTTTCTGACCACAGTAGGCTGGTATCTGATGGTGCCACTCAGGGAAGAACGTTGCTGAGCACTTGGCCTTCCTCTTGGATGCTAGAGCATGCCCAGGGCTGAGGGAGACAAAACTGCTAAAATGAAACATTTCACAGAATCACAGAATCACAGAATGTTGGGGATTGGAAGGGACCTCAAAAGATCATATAGTCCAATCCCCCTGCCAGAGCAGGAACCTAAATGAGATCACAGAGGAAGGCGTCCAGGCAGGTCTTGAATGTCTCCAGAGAAGGAGACTCCACAGCCTCCCTGGGCAGCCTGTTCCAGTGCTCTGTTACCCTCACCGTAAAGAAGTTTCTTCTCAAGTTTAAGTGGAACCTCCTGTGTTCCAGCTCACACCCATTGCCCCTTGTCCTACCAATTTTATTTTTTTTTTTATTTTTACCATTTATCAGAATGCAGCTCTCCGTAGACCTTTGCAAGGTACAAGAAGATCATGTGTCGCCTGAGAGGATGTTAGCTCAACACAAGGCAAAGAGGCAAAAATCAAACAAAAAAAAAATTCAAGAGAGGGCATGGCCACACTTCCCATTCCCAGCAGAGTTTGCCACCAGCCACACACCCCTGGGCACCCGCTGGTCCACCAGACTGCCAAGCTGTAATGAAATATCTTCACCCTCCCCTTATTTTTTAAAGATCTAAAATGAATACTAAAATACTTGCTTTCTTTCAGTTGCTGTTGGTTATTTTTAAGACAAATTTATGTGGGAATTTGAAGGAGAGATTCACCACCAGGATCTTCTGCAAAAAGTCCTTGGAGCTTCTGAACAGCCCCTGCTTTATGGATGCCTGGTCCCATCGGGCTGTGCAACATGGTGCCTTGTTGCTTCCTGAATCACCAGGTTTCATTTTCTACTGGAAAGAACAGTTTTTCATTGGAGAAGGAGTAACTCTGGTGTTTCTGAGAGAAAGGTTTGTGTCTCCTCTGTGCTTAGAGGGTTCCTGCCCTGCTTTATCTCCTGGTACAATCTAAAGTAACCGCCCTGAAAGGAACACCTCAGACCAGCTTCTGATCTGATGTTGGTTGAAAAACTCATCTTTTCCAGCCTGGGCTGCCTATGAATCTCTAGATCTAAAATCTATTCCTGGCCCTGCCACACAGCATGAATTTGAGGAAAATAATTTAAATTGTCTATGCCTGACCTTCCATGTACACAAAGTGAGGATAACAGGAATTAATTTGTTGGGGTTTATGAGATTCATTATAATCATGCTTTGACATCTGATTAACGGGACAGAGTTCAAGTATTTATTGTTTTCTTTGGCTCAAGTTTCTCCCTGTAAAATCAGTCGCAGTGGTCATGCTCTAAAACTGTTTGTGTAAGAGGTTTGATGCAAACCCCTAGAAGGAAATCAGGAGCCGTGGAAGGAAAACGCAGACAACTGCACGGGGGGAAAGAGGCTTTCCTGCAGAGGTGAGTCAGTTCCAGGGAAAAAGGGCAGCTGTGTCCAAAAATAACAGTGTCAGAAAACAGGCGCACACCACTGTGCCGAGAGCATTGTCCACCTGAGGAAGATGTTTGGTTTCATTTGCGAGTTTCTTCTCCTTTTCATTCATTAAGTAGATTCCTCACCTGCATTGAATGTCACAAGACCTGTGTTTGTATTTTTGGAGGTCGTGTTAATCTGGCCTTTGAAAAATACCCTGGCTATGTTCGTTTCTGGGTCCGTAGGCAATTCAAAGTGACCCCAAGGAAAGAATTTATTCCCAGTGGTTAATTTCTGTTTCCTTACACCTTTTTGAAGACAAGTAGATTAACATGCATTTGCATTCAGATTCTTGTAGTTCTCACTAATCACTCTTGTGTTTAGGCTGATTGTAGCAAACTCAGGATATTCTGGTCTGTGTTACTCTGGATAAGGCTGGTAACAAGCATCTGTTCTTTAGTTTTCTGACAGCGACATTGCTGCTCAAGGGCTCCTTCACCCTCTGTGACTCTGTAAGTGGTGCTGGCCATAACGAAAATATTATTCTGAACTATTAATCCCTAGCATGTTTAAACATAAATATTGACTATTGGGTGTGTTTGTTAAGTAGAGAAACGGATCCCTTTAAAATCCAGACTTTTTCTGTTGAAAGAGGATAACAAGGTTTCCATATGAACAAGTTGGCAGTTAAATTACCCTATATGAAGTGAAGTCTAGTAATATCTGGGACTGACACTTGCATGGGAGTCTGGAAGCAGAAGTGAGTCAGAAATGATTCCCCATGCAACTGGCCCTGGCATTTTACCTACTTTTGTTTGTCTCAGGAAGGGAGAGAGGAAGGAGAAGATCTTCAGACAAGAGAAAGCAGTGCCTGTCTCTGTGTGTGAGACTCCCCATCTAAAACACTCATGGAGCTGCTGGGCTGCGGAGAGTCAGCCAGCTTGATGACCATGCCAGCCTCCCTCCAGCAGCCTCCTAGGCACCAGGGTACATGTCAGCCTTCCTCCAGTATCTTCCCATTGCCCAGGAGGAACTTCCAGGGAGTCACAGCTTCATGTACCACAACAAGGTCCAGCTTATACAAATGGCAGGATGTATGACATATGTGACACATCCAAATTTTATAAGTAGTGCTTGATAGCATCTAATTTTAATAAGGTATTTATTAATGATTGAAGTCATTACTAGATATTCCCATCTGATAAATACCTTATTAAAATGGGATGCTATTAAAACTATAAGTTTAATGTTGCAACACAAGCTCTACCAGAGTGCTGCTCTTTCCCCGGGACCTCTTTGTGGACTCCCTTATCTGTAGGCTTGTTTTCTTGACATTGGTTTAACTTTTATTAAGCTTATCTTCTTTATGCTCTAGGAGGGTCTGGCAAGAGGCTTTTCTCATTTAAAGAAAGAAAGGAATAATAATAATCTGTTGTTGCTGGCTCGATTAGATGCACAGCTGTTTAATACATAGCTTTGGTTTTTTTATTAGTTAATGGTAATAAACGAAAAAGCAGTATGCCTAGAGGAAAAAAAGAGGTTGTTCATGCAAAAATTGTACCAGCCTAGATCCACACTAATGAATAAGGAGGTGCATTTGTGGGAGCTGGATGGTGCAGGACACTGTCTCCATGACACAACTGCTCACTCCAGTGCTACTGCTCTGAACCCATTTAGTGCTGGACACCTTGAGATGTGGATCCTCCCTGCAGACCAGCGGCTGGTTGGTGAGGGTGTAAATGGCAAAGCAACAGCAGAATGGACCACGTTTTTGTTAGCAGGGTTGAATGCTATGTGGAAAGGGCTTTGAGCACCCCATGGACAATGCAGTCCCTGACAATGGGTTCCAGAGGACATGTGAGATGCAGAGGATGGGCAGGGACCTCACTGCTGCTCGCCATATCCCTACCTCTCACAGTCAAATCCAATCCCATCTTCAGACTCATTGGCATTTTTCCCTGCTCTGCTCCTCCAGGGAGCTTTTCCAGACCCTCTCTGCTCTAACAGGCTAGAATTGCCTTTTCATTTTCAGTCTGAAGCTGTTCCTGAGCAGAGCAGCCCATTTGCTCTTGCAGTGCAACTGCTGACACCGGCCCTGCTGTCCCCTGGCTTAATCCTCCTCCTCCTCCTCTCTAACATTTGCTGCACAGGTGGAGGTCACTACCGTCCCCACTCTTCCCCAATTTGCTAGGCTAATCAATCTTAGTCTCCTTGTGCTGGCCAGGCTTTCTTCCCGATCATCCCCAGAGCTCTTCCTTGAGCCTGGTCCACTTCAGATGCCCACAGGACAGCCTGTCCCTCTGCTGGGCTGGCACTGCCTCATCTGTAATGTCATTAGCTCATTCCTGCATTTCGTGCCAAGGTAAATCCTTAATGTATTAAATAAGTTTGGCTCCAGGACAGTAAAGCTGAAGAATCCCCATTGCTTGACCTGGGAAGTTTTGTAGACCAAGCAAGGATGGAACTAGCTCTCATGCTGTAAATCCAGATAAACTCATTGATTTTAATAGGTTTAAACTTGTGACTTTTTAGCAAATTTACACTTTGCATTTTTAAGAACAAACATGAATTGGGATCTTCATGCAGAAATTATCTGGACGTCCATGGATATTAAGCTATCTCTACCCATAAGCTCTCAGAACCTTGAAGTCGTAGGTGAGAGCACATGGGTAGGGACCATTCACTTCTCAGGCAGCAAACAGGGACTGCAACAGTCAAAGGCAGATCTTTCTGTGGTGAAAATCAAGGTAATCTGCTGAAGCTGAGGACATCATACACAGCTTTTGGCTTTTACTGTGAGGTTAAATCCAACCGTTCACACACAATTCAAGTGCAATGAAGGAAAATGAGAAAGAACATGTCTATAAAGTGACAGTAAAAGCCAGCCTAGAATATTCCCTGGGAAGCCAGTCTGAAAGCCTGTATTGGAAAGTTTGTCTGGGCTATTATTCTGCCGACAGCCCTATCACAAGGTCTCCATAATTGCTCTGGAAAGATCTTGGATTCAAGCCCCCCAGGAGGCTACAGTCCATTCAGTAATGAAAGATGTTTTCAGTTTAAAATCCCTGTAAAATTAAAAAATGAACTGTTCCATAATCAGAAACTCTTGAGGTGCTGGGTAGAAGTGTCAAGTAAAGACCCTGCTGTGCTGCTTCTCCAAAAAAAAATATTGTTAAGCATATTGTAAAATCACTTCTGGCCTGTGCTCAGTTTTCCACACCTCAGTGACTGATTTCCTAGTGTGGACAAATATGAGATTTTTCCAGGCATGCTGCAGCAGCACAACCCTTTCTTGAGAATTCCTGGCAAATATGCCCAAAAGGGGCGAGGCCACGTTCCCAGATAAAAATTCTGGAGTAAGATGGTTTGCAGAGAAGATATTACTGATCTGGTTTAGTCTGCCTTAAAACCTCACTCATGCACTGACAGCTGTGGTCTGCTGGGATCTTCCTGGTGACTACCTGTCCTACGTGCTTTTGCTAGATTGGATACCTCAAAAAACAAATGCAGCCAAAAGGCAGCAAATACCCAGTATGAGGAAAAAACCATGACACAAACTTCTCTTATATGAGACATCAGAGAATTGCAGCTAGGTTGTTTTTGGTGGAGAACACAGGACAACCCTTCGGGACCTGACATTCTCCAGGAGGTGGCTGCAGTGCTTGCTCTGCACTCATGTCTCATGATGCCACCTTGTTGCCTGGGGCACAGGAGTGTGTGTGTACTCACGTGTACATGGGGTGGAGGTGATGAGGTTCAGAGCAGGATGAGATCTTCTCTGGTGCTGCCTGTTGCTCATCTCAGTCATGATAAACACCTTCCTCTGACTTTGATAGCACATCTGCATCATGGACCCAAGCATTGCTAGCAGAAGATAGAACAGGCCTTTCGAACTGACAAAGGCAGAAGGATGCTGTGAAGCTGTGTCTCAAAGGCTGGTAGCCAAACCTCTCAACTTGCAATTTTGGCTTGTTTGTGGGGTGGTTTATTGCTGCATTTAACCCAGACTCCTCTCTCACTGATTTCTGGAGAGCACCAGAGAGAGGCACTCTCTGTCTCATGCCATAATGCCGGGTGATCTACAAGAAAGACTTCTGGAGGGGCTAAAATCCTTAATTAGACTGATTCAGGATAGCAGTGCTAACGGACACACAAATGGTAGTTAAATTCATGCTTGTCTTGCACTGCTTACTGAATCACAGCCTTAAGTTATTCTGGACTTCGCCTGAGAAAAGCATCTCTGAAGTTCTTTAAAGAGGATTTAACTTCCTTTCCCTTCCAAGGTTTCCATTTTCTTTGAGTAGATTGTCTCCCCATTTGTCAGGAGAGTGCAGGCCATCAGCTCAGACACACAAAACAATCATTAAAACCATCACTACCAATTGCACATGTGAAAAAGGCTTCTCGAAAACATGTAATCCTGATGTTGTGAAACCTTAAGATACATGGGGCTCTGCATACCTGGGGACGTTCACATTGGAAATTTAGCAGATGTGTTATTATGAGTGGTACCTGGTGTATTATCTGGAGAGGGTGGGAGAAGAACTAAATCCTCTGTCTCATCTCAAAAGCAGAGCAAGAATAAAAGCACACCATCATGGTATGAACAATTCTGAAATTAGACTTGGTTGAACTACTTATTATAAAATGTATTCAGCATATATTTACTTCTCTTCTGGCCAGTACAAAACCCATGAATCAGCTCTGATTTTCCCTAATTGTACCAACCCTTGTTAAGCAGATTGAATGAATGACAAAGTCTTAGCCTCCTGGCTTTCCAAAGTGGTTGCCTCAATTATGTGTGGTACAAAGCCATTCCCTAGCACAGTGGCATATTTACCTGCAATTTAGCAGCTGTCCCTGGTATTTTTACAGCTACAGCAGGAAGATTAAACCCTTAATAAGCAGAAAATGTTGTTCTGCTAAAATCAGGGAAAGACCAGGACTTGCAGATGTGACATTAATACCTAGTGACTGTTTGAAACTGCTCTGAGCAGTTTTTATCAAAATCCCTTAAACTCTCTCCACATTAAAACTGCTCTACTTGAGTAGTGTACATGAAATGCATAGATTATTCATGTTGATTATTTACTTGCAAAGCCTTGAGAGCAGTCAGGGAGAGAACCAGAAATGCTCTGCGTCTCTCCAAGCCAAGAATGTGGATTTTCTTGCTGTTCATCCCTAATTCTCCCACTTTATCTTGTGACTCAGCCGCCTGACGCAAGGGATTGCAATTGCAGCTTTGCTGATTAGCTACCCAAGTTGCATGCCATGGTTTCTAGACTTCACATGCAATTTTGGCAAACGTGGATTTTACAAATTTTCTTTTGAAAAGGACTTTGCTGTCCTATTTTGTGAGTTTTCCTCTGATAAACCCCAACCACCTGAACAAGAAAGCCTCCTGGAAACCAAGACATAAGAAGCAGCAATAGGCCAAACCAAGACTCAGTTCTCCTCTTAAAAAAATATTCAGTCATTTGCTTAGCACAGGTGATAACCTCAGCATAGAAAGGATGCTCCAAGCAAGCTACCTCCAAATGTCAATGAGCCTGAGACACCACTGATCCAACTCCTTGGTTTCCACCAGCTTGGCTGGAAAACAGCCTGCTAGCTGGCACTGCCTCCTGTCAGGGGGTTAAAACTCCACAGATGAAGCCACAACTAAACAGCAAAGTTCCTACTGTTTGTGCCTGCAACCAAAATAATCTTTCCTGGACCATGCCAGCTCAGCTGGAGGAAAGGCCCCGGGGGCTGAAATGGTCTCTGCTTCCTGTTTTTCTCTTTGCAGAGTAAACGGGTTTCTAAGGTCTCCAGAGACGTGCCTGAACCAAAACCTCTGATCTGAGCATCCTTGAACCTTTGGCAAGTTTGGATTCAGTTCTGGATGCAGAGATTGCAAATCAGATGTATTTTTAATAATATTTGTCCTCAGAAGGCTCTGCCCATCCTCCCTGCACCACACCACACAGCAATGGCAGGGGCGCTGCTCTACCTGTGGGACAACATGAAATGCTAAAAGGGGAGGATAAATCTCAGCTGTGCATTTTTCTTTGTCATTGTGTGTTACATGAATTATAAAACTGTCTGTGTAAGTGAGGTCTGATGTTGGCAAAGCCCGGTTACACCATGGGCGTAAGCTGAGGAAGGAGCAGCTCCTTCCTGCCTCCCCCTCGTAGCTTCTTCCAGCAACAGGTGAAACATCAATAACACACTTTAGCATTCAAAAAATTTATTTTCCCTAAATTCCTGGTTTTACTAGATTTCCATTACTCCTTCTTTATTTTCAGATGTTTGATTTAGAGGATATTGTTTTTATAAATGTAGATACCAAAATCAGTAATCTGGTCTAAGACACAAAACTGAACTAAACCACCAGTTTTTTTGTGTCAGTATTTACTGCTACCCCAAGAAACAGTGCAAGTCAGTGGAACCAGATCAGCCACGTATCATAACTTTTCAGCCACGATTCACATGGTTTTCAGTTAGCTTTTTGCTCCCAGTGTTCATTAAACACTGATTATTAAAACATGAATTAGGAATTAAAACAATTAGGATTATCCTTGGAGCCTCATGGAAAAGGACCCCCTTGATAAATCCATCCTTACTTTTCAAGCCCTTTAGCCTGAAAAGGGGCAAATTTTTTTCTCCAAAATTAGGGCCTGGGTAGCCATTTTAAATTGATTTTATTTTATTAATGGTTTCTGTGGGCTGAGGCGGTGAGGTTGGTGGCTGGTGTGTGTCCTGACACATGTCCCAGTGGGTGCTGCTATTGTAGGCAGAAACACAACCCCCACAGAGAGCAGTGTGGGCAACTAGGCTGCCTGGGGGTTCGTCCAGCCCAGATAATGTGCTATGGAAAACTCCTTCCATTTACAATTTTGGCCACATATCCTGCAGAAAAGTTCAGCGCTGCTTGCGAGGATGCCAAACGGTGCTTGCAAGCGCTCTGGCAAGGCTACGTGTCAAATCCAGCTTTCTAGCCAGGACTGCTGCTGTCAAATGATGCTAGCTTGCAATTTCCTCACGCGTTTCCAATTAAAGCCCTAAAGTGTGCAGGTGAGGTTTTGGCCTCCCCTTGCCCTCACATGCACAGTGCCACTCAGTCTTTCGATAAACTACAGCTACAGGATAGCCAAAAGGATGTGCGAGTTCCTGGGTGCAATCTCAGCAGTGTTTGTGTTTTCATGCCGTTGTGATGTCTTCCCACTGAGTTCAGGGAGAAACGACTTCTGAGCTGAGGGAAAGCAAAGAGCTGGAGCCTCCATCTGCAGCCTCCATGGGTAAGTGGGGCTTTCTACCTATTAAAACACCAACATTATTCCATTAAAGTGGAAGAGAGTTCTTCCACCAGCTAATGGGCTATTACTTATTAATGTAAAACCACCATTGTGCTGGTTAGTGAATTATCTTCTCTTCCTGCAACCAGTTTTCATTTGTCTCACAGGGGTTACTTGCACTTTAGGATTTGTTGCCTGGGACCAAAAGCAGATAGTTCTGGGCAAAGCCATGTGCAGCACAACCTGTGGTTGAGCACCGTGCCCTGGGGTAGGGATGGTGCATGACTGAGCCTGGACATCTCACCACTGCAAACACTTCCCCATAGGTGAACTGCAGAGCCTGCAGAGGATACATGAATGCAGCTGCAGAAAAACACTTGTGGAAACCCCAGAGTAAAACAGTTAGTTCTTCTGAAGGAGAGCTGCTTTTCCTCTCGCTACATACACTGTGTTTGGGTTAGGTGTCCTAAGACAATTTCACTGCTGGTGAACTCATTGGGGAGACCAAAGGCTGAAGAGATGGATGCTGTTGAGAGAACAGTCACGGCTCAAAATTCTCCACCTAACAGCTGCCACAGTGCAGGCCGCTCCTTTTAGTCACTTACTCATCTTTATTAATTTTAACTCAAATATCAACTTTCCCCTTCAAAACCTGCAAGTTCTAGAGTGTTCCTGTACATTGCATCTTGACAACTGGCAAAGGCAGTTTCTGCATTAACATGCAAAGATAGCATTAAAGACAAAAACAGGATCAGAAAAATAGTTTACTCTTGAAGAAAACTCTTCTAGTTGTAACTACTGAATCTGCCCTCTGATCCAAGGTGGCATTTCATCCCAGGCAAGAAGAAAGCAGGGATGTGTACAGGAGAGGTTATTTTTTCTCATGCTTTGTGTGCTTTCACATGCTTATTTAGGTATTATGATTAATTACCCCATGTGAAAAGGGGTCTCATGATCCTAGTGTTACCTGGAAGCTAATAGCATCGGAAGAAGGGAAACTGCCTCCTAAGTGAAGGCATTAGGCGTATAGATAATGGCTTTTAGCTTTCTGTTTCCCAAACTCTGTCCCTATGGGGGTTTCATAAATCACCCTCTCCAACGCTGCTCTCAGGCTGATCCTGGCAATCAGATGTACACGGTGCTTTTGAAAGCTGCCATGCGCAGAACTGTCTATCATCTCATTCGTAGGAGACATGATGTTGTGGGGTCTTGCTAGGAGTCCATACATGACTGGATGGGGAAGGCTTGTGCCTCCAGCTCAGTGCAGCATCCACAGTCTGGGAGATCCCCTCCTGAAGCCCATGTCAGACAGTGCTTTTCTGAGCTCAGGAAGCATTCTGAGGACAAAGCCATTGGTGGACATGTAGTCTGCTGTTGCCAGCAAAAGCCATCTTGCCAAGGAAGAACAATGGGATGGCAGGGAGCATGTGGCTGCTTTGGTGCTTCCAGAAAGCTCCAATAAAGCCATAGTGTTAATTAACTTTTTGGAATTAATTAACTGGGTCTCTTCTGTTTGCTGCCTACCTTAACCTCTCCTCAGCAGAAGGAGAGGGAGACCTAGGTCTGCTCCTGTCTCTTACCACATTAAAGGGCTTCTCCTGGAAGTGCTCCTGCCCGTGCCCCAGAGCAACAACCACGTCCTCCAGTCTTCAGGTCATCTCCTCCCACATGTTGTTTAACCTCTTTTTGACTCGTGCTGCCCTGGATATGTTCTTGTCTCACCCAGATGCCACTGCTGCCCCAGCACAGCTGTGCTGTCCCAGTATGGAGGTCTGGATCATGCCTAGTCCTGCACTCAGTCCTGTGTGGGTTGTGTTGAATTGCTTCTCAATATTTTTGTTACATACTGGCATATTGACCCGGCAAAACACCCTGCTGATGTCCCCTGTAGGAATGCCTTTAGAAAGTCACCAAAGTCTAAAAATCCCTACTGAAGAACTCTGTGGGGCAGCTCAAAAAGCTGCCATCATTATGTTGGTACTTTCTCATGCAGTGATGTGTTTCTTCTTGTATGTGATGCTGGTTATGGCACTTCTGCAGACTTTTGGAATAAGCTTATTTGAGTTACCCTGCTCTGTTCTGAGGAAAATGGGGAAAAGTTAGTCAGGTTTTGATGTTGATATTGATCTTTGTGTAAAATGGTGTCAGGAAGTGCCCAGAACAACTCTCTTCTGATGCCAGAGGCTGGGGACATTCTCCAGCCTAGAGCTGGACATATAAAGGGAGGGCAAGGAGGAGAGCAGCAGGGAGGACAGAAAACAATGGCTGATGACTTGCTACATTCACTTTCAGCCATCTCCTTCAGCGAGCAGCAGTCTTTGAAACATGCCACGTATGTGCCAGGAGCTAGCAGGATGGAGACAATGGAGTCAGATATCTGGTGGCACTGATAGAGGGAAGAGGAGATGGTAGACACAGGCTGTCCTCTACCCATTGCAACCTTACCACATTTCTTAGGTGAAATTGCTGGGGTGAACATAATGGCTCCAGATCAGAAGGTGGCTTTTTGGCAGCTATGCTGTATGTTAGAGCCAACACTGTGGCTGAAAGCTCCCAAGCCTACGTTTGCTCTTGCTCTTGCCTGTGACATCGAAAATAGCACTTTAAGGAAAAATACTTTTGAAATAATATATTCCAGCTACCATAACATGGAAGGGAAGTGACACAGCAGGCTGCACAATAAATAGGAAAGCAGATAAACCCGGGGCCAGATTTATCAAGCAGCTGTTTTCAACTGTCTAAAAGAAGTGAGAAGCATAGCCTAAACAGCACAACAATATTTCATTTCATATTGTGCAAACTGCTACGCAGCGGCTGGGCAAACAAAAATTGGGCTCGGCATGGCCAAATATTTTGAGGCACTGCTGTGCTGCGGGGTAGCGTGGACTTCCATGCCTTTTGCAATAGCCCTAGTTCCTTTCTGGAGTCGCTGGTCCATGGGGTTGCCAGCATCCTGGTGTAGATGCAGCCTTTGGGGTGCACACGAACAAGTTAAATGGAAATAACCTGCTGAGAAACAAATGTTTGCACTGGGGTGGATACATGTATGGTGGAGCTGGGCACCTACAGGGGATTTTTCCAGGAAGGTTGTGGTGCCATGGCTGGCATGGGGAGCCCCAAGTTTTATTTCAACAACTGTGATTCCTAGTTTTGTTTTGGGTTTTTTTTTTGCCTTTAAGTGCTCCCTTTTGCTCCACAGAGATCATAATTATTTACCTCACAAAGGCGATGCGAGGGTTAATTAGTCTGAACATGCAATTTATTTTGGAGATGGAGAATGTTTCTTCATATAGGAGCTAAATATCATTAGCTCTATAATTAGAAGAAGGTACCAATTTCTTTTGACTAACCAAAATAAACAGGAGATGCTTTCTTTGACTATTCATTTAGCTCATGATTTTGCAGGGATTAAATTACAGGGGACTCAGACTGCCACCTACAAAATCCAGGTAAAATCCAGATAGAATCGAGGCAAAATCCAGATAAAATCCAGGCTGGTAGCACCTTACTCCCACCAGAGCTGTACAGCCAGGTGCGTGCAACCCTGTTGCTACCCTACCCCAGACCAGGAGTCCATGGATCTACAGGATCTACAGGATGCAGAGGGCTGGAAATGGAGATGAAAATTGGGATCTCTCTGTGCCTGCTCTCCCTAAAGCTGGATGGACTGGTATCCCTTATCTAGTTGCTAATAGAATGATCCCACTGATATAATTCACTTAAAGTGTGGTTTCCCCTCTCCACTACTGCTGTTAGTGTGATGGCAGCCCATTCCCATGGGCTTCTTCCCATCCACTGGCACTCGTTTCAGGGGACACCCAGGGCACAGTGCGGCCTGTGTGCTCATTCCCCAGCAGTGGCTGCAGGGACTTGGAGGAGTCAAAACCCAAATCTTCCTGAATGGAGACAGAGCAACGTATTTCACACTCTAAATATTAAATCACCAAATGAATCCTCTCCAAGTTCCTTCCTCTCGTTGGGTGATTTTCAGACGGGCGAGACGCTAAGCTGTAAACAACATTTTCTTTTTTTTTTTCAGCATCGTCTCACTCCATAAATGGTTATTCTGGCTGTGCTGTGGCAGGTTTTATTGTGTGATTAGCCTGACAATGTGCTAATGCTCTGTCCTAGACCATCCACGTTCCTTAGGCAGAATTTACACATCCAGAAAGAAAAACCCACAAACTGAGGAAGCACTTTCTGTACTGGAAATTTTGACCCATTTTCATGCCTTAGTTTGTAAGTTTGCTAACCAAAACTTGCAGCCTTGGTCAGCTGCTGCTCCAGCATCTCCTAAGCCATTTGCTTTACCTTGGAAACCTATGTCATCTGCTTCCCCCATACCTGTGGTGCCAGGTGATGAAAGCAGAGGAGAGCTGTCACCAGAGCAAGGTGAGTATGAAATGCAGCCTCCCCTTGCCAGGACTGGGAGCAGTCTGAGTGCAGGCACAGTGGCTTTGCATTCCCTGCCATTGGCAATGGCTCAAAAGCAGAGACAAGCTATGGGATGCTGGTGCATGGGGATCTCATGGAGAGCTGCTCTGGGTCACTGTTCCAGTTGGTATCTGCAAGTTTTTCCAGGATTGCAGCTGCTGAGGGCTCCTTTACTCACCCAAGGTGTAAAACACAAAAGCAATTTATTTTAGCTGAACTGTTCTGCATCTTCTCCTAGTATTTGAGCACCTTTGCGCTCGGGGAAGCATGTCCATGCTGGGAGGATGAATGCTTTTCACTGCATTGATGTGGTTAGGCTGAACTGTTCTGCATCTTCTAGTATCTGAGCACCTTTGCACTCGGGGAAGCATGTCCATGCTGGGATGATGAATGCTTTTCACTGCATTGATGTGGTTAAGGTGCCTTGTGTAGACAAGCCCAGATCCACCCTTCTCAGGCTGGACAAGGTTAGACCATCCCTGGGTGTCACTGGAAAGTCTCAGCTGTGAAAGAACTATTTATTACCTACCTTGATACAGCAAAAGATGGAGTCTGGATAGTTGGAGGACCATCACAAAATAACTAAAATTAGAACTTCTTGAAACAATGAGAAAGAGAATTTTTCTCCCACTTTATGCCAGTGTGGTAGGGAACGCACTGAGGCTTAGAAACACCCCCCTATGCTCACCTGTGGTTTCCCTTTTGGGCAAACCTTCTGAAAGAGTGATCTCTCCCTGCTCTTTCTAGTGCAGTTATCATCTGCTGTGTGGTTTTTGCATCTGCCTGGCTTTGGGGACAAGACCCCATGGGGTATCCCATGGCCACAGGCTTCAGCAGGTCTCAGGGCAGAGGGGACCCTGTACCTCGTCTGACACTGGCCGGGGACTGGCATCATTTGGCATTGAGAAGACTGATAGAAAGATTGCTCTCCCTATGAACCTGCAGCTACTGGTACAGGAAGCATCTCATTCTCCAGCTGATGATCCTTGTTAGGGTATTTTTTAGCAATGCTAATTGCAATTTTCTTGCTTTTGCTTCCTTTTCCAAGAGGAAGGAAAATGCAGGGGAAGCACCAGGGAGACCCTTAAAAATGTTCAGATCTGGAAATCACAGGTGTGTGCCCACAGGGCTGCGTCTCGTACTGGGTAGGGAGCAAGTGGGTGTGTGAGTGTGTTCTGGGACAGGTGGAAAAGAGCTTTGGGGATTTATGGAGGTTTAGGGAAGAAGAAAGAGAGGGATATCTTTGTCATCATTAAAATGATAAAGCTGCACTTTCTTTCTTGAAGAGCATCTCACAGTCTGGGATGGTTGCTCAAACCATGGATGCCGCCATGAAATTTCTGTCTTGTTGAGTTGAAAGTATCTCACGGTGTTACCAACCAGCCTCAGCCCTCTCCAGCTTGGACATGAACCTGTCCATGCCTGAGGTGAGGTACCATGCATTCCCCTCCAATACTGTGGACCCAGCCAAGGGGATCAGTGCCTGTGCAGTCAAAAAATGAATCCACAGATGAAGCCTGACATTACATCTCATGAGGAGGTGGTTTTGACTTAATGATTTCATCATAACTCCAGGATGGGAGCAGATCTAATAAGAGACAGCTTATTGCCTCTTATTGCTGCTTCTTTACACACCTCAGGCAACTTCTTCTGACAGTTTATTTTTATATTTCCCAACTCGGGAGACTCAGCTCACTGTATCGTCCCAGCCAGTTTTTGGTATGGCAGTTACCACCCCAAAAGCCTGGGACATGCTGTCCTATGTGGAATTTCAGGATGCTGCCCTGGACCTCAGACCCTCCAGCTCTCCAATGGGTGATGTCCCCATGTACCTGCCCCCTGCACCAGCCAGTGTGCCAAGGAGGACAGGATCTGTGGTGTGTGAGGTCCTGCAGCATCAAGAGCAGCCCAGCACCTTGCAATGTTTTTCTAGTCATATAAAATCAAATAAGTCTCTGAGGTGGAAGAGAAGTTTCCAAGGAAAAGTCAGCACAAAACAACAGTGCAGAGCTGGATAAAAACAAGCAGCCTTCCTTGGCTAAAGCTGGAGTTGAACTTCCTTAGGTATGAAGAGTAAAAATGGCAAATACACTCTTGCAAAGAAGCTAGGAAAAGAGAAAAGCATTACACCTTAGCTGGACAACTATTTCTACTTCATTAAAATATTTCTACTTCTATGAAAATATGTAGACAATTTTGGTAAACTCAAATATAAGAAATGGTTCTTCAAAATGTTACTGGTTAGTAAATCCATTTAATATGTAAAAATAAACACTTTTTCTCTAAAGGCTTGGCAATTTTACATGTGCATTTCATATTTTCAGTGTTCAGGTTTGTTTTTTTTCCCAAAAAGATGTGTGAGTGCATGTGTGCAGTTATTACTCTGCAAGTGTTAATGGCCATCACTGGCAGGATAAAGGTCCGTAAAATTGCAGGTCTCGTTAAGGTAGTGATGGGTCTAAGCCAGCAGAAAGAGCAGCCAAATGCCTTTAGGTATTAAAACCAGCTGCAGAAAAGGACCTAATGAAGGCATTAAGCTACCTGGCTGGAGCAGAGATAAATCAGAAGGATTAACATGAGCTTTTCTGATTACAAGAGCAAAGCAGGGGCTGGAGGGGAGCAGAGATGGGGCTCCTCATAGTGCTCCCTTGTGCTCGGAGTGGGAAAAAGGAAAATGCCCATTTCCTAGTTTGAAGAATATATCCCATTTAAAGGGATTGGTCACCTGTCTGGAAAGTCTCCTTCCAGCCCTGAGTTCCAGCTGAGGATGAACCACAGTGTCTGCGCGGGGTGGCACAGGCTGGGCGCATGGTGATGAGGACCAACTGTGAAGGCAGAGGAGGAGTAACTAACCCTGACCACAGTGCTGGCCTGCAGCCAGCTACCTGCCAGAGCCTGCCAAGCCCCAAACCAGTTCAAAGAGCCACTGATTGCAAAGACAACCTCATCCACCTGTCAGCTGCTTCCTCCACCTCTGCCACCTCCTCCTCCTCTTCCTCCTGTCTGCTGTTCAGGAGCTGCTGCCCTTTGTCTCCACTGCTCCCAGTCAGCAAAATTTGGCCAATATCAGCTAAAAGTTAAAAAAAAAAAAAAAATCCAGTGTTTGGGTGGAAAAGAAGCGCTTATCCCCTGGGAATGGGACAATCTGTGGCTTCCCAGCGCATCACAGAGCCCTTAGGAGCTTTGCATGAGCCCAGGACGGAGGACTCGGAAACTGCACAGTTGTGGATGCAGTTTGTTTTGCAGTGCTCCACCAACATGTGTCTTACTGTTTTGTTCAGCAAAACTGGCCTCCAGGTAACTAGGTAACTAATGCACCGGAGTTTGTAAACTGCTGTGTTTAAAACATTCCAAAATTAGCTTTTCTGCAGTCCAGATGGTGCATCGCGAATGCTTAATGGCATGATATAAAGATTTTATTGGCACTCATGAGGGATGATCCGAACAGCTTACGTGTGCCTCTTCCCTCCATAAGTAATGCATCTGTCGAAGCTCATGCCAGGAAAACTTCGCAGCCCACCACTTTGTATTTCATGCGTGCGTGTGTGTACATACAATTACTAAATGACGGTAGATAATATTGAAAGAAAAATCTCATCAAGCCACACTTTATGTTGATGCTGTCTTGAATATTCAGTTAACTCTCTGTTTCCCTCCCTCGTGCTGACTTCTGCTCACTATGTGTTTCCATCTTCTGCAAGTCCAGGTCCTCCACTGGACTACAGTGGACTGTGGTGGTTGTTTTGTGGGTCTGGTCTTTGTTGGGTTTCCCATTTCTCAAAGGACCCACAGACTGAAGCACGGGGACCACAGAGCCCTAGGGCAAGCTGCCAGGCTAGGAGCAGAAACACTGTCTTGAACCAGGGCTCAAGCTCCACCAGGTCCTACTAACACCTCACAAAGCTTCTACCCATCCACTAGAATAATCAAAGCTCCTTCCAAGGACTATTGAAGTGCTGTCATATCATCAATATTCACATCTTTCTTTTTTAGCTTCTTTCCTCATTTTATTTTGCAAATAAAGTCACAGATGACCAGGACAAGGCACAGCAGTACTGGGAGGACAGTGGCATTGGCCAGCATGTACTCAGAGAAGGGTGACAGCAGGTTTAGCTATGTGCTGCCCAGCAGCTGGCACAACTGGACTTCTCCAGTTCTCCAAACGCCTTTGTGAGGGACATGTTGATGAATAGTGAAGCATGCCTGTTTGGGAAATGGCTTGTGACATTGCTGCAAGAAATATCTCTGCAGCAATGGATGGAGTCTGCATGAGGATCCTGAAGTGTAAAATAGCCAACCCTCTCATCACTGTACCCATCAGCATCAAGGTTGGAGCAACGCAGGTGGAGCACCTTCTTGAAGCTGTACATCTTCTTGAAGGAGAAAGAAGAGGGTGGCAAGCAGCCTGGTGCAGAACAACAGGGCAGAGGATGGGTTCTTAAAAGTGAGGGTCATGCTTGGGAACTGCAAGCAAGTAAGTGCAAGGGTGTGTAAAGCATGGAATGCTGGATGCTGGCCTTTTCCAGTGGGCAAGGAGCCTGATTTCTGTGTTTCTGGTGGAAGGAGAAGCTCAGACCTGTGCTGTGGGGCACTCAGAAGTGCTTTGGGGCCAGTCTGATGAAGCAGCAGCACCAGGGATGCCAAGTAAAGGCACGTGGTTGCGCCTGCAGCCATGTAACGGGAGATGTGATTCACCACGGTTGGTGCCACCATGATGCATTGCACAGAGCCTAACAGACAGAGATTTATGTCATTGGCAACAGAGGGAGCATCACTAGCTGTGCAGTACCCACAAATTCTTAGCCACTGTTTTATGTTTATTGTGGGTTTTTTCAATATGCCATATAATACTGACATTTATGGATAGGTGAAATAAAAGTCTATTTGATCAAACAGCTTGTCAAGGTCATAGCTAAAACACGTACTCGGCTTGATTTAATCGAGAGGGGAGAAAGCAGAGCCCTGCACTGACCAGCCTCCCTGGCCCTTGGGCTTTCGATATGATGAGGAGAAGCTGCCTTGACAAAGTTTCCATTCCTACTCATCCCCTAATGTGGATCTTTTAATGGTGGTTCTCCAAGGGTAGATGTGGGTGGCCGAGGCTGTGGCGTGGGTCCCCTCATGCCGCAGGGGCTGTTTGTCCCTTCACTGTGTTTGAGGACACAGGGGAAGACTTGGGGAGCCATATCAGAAGGTATGGCTTCAGCTTCATTTTCAGTTCTTGTTCCATGGTATCCATGGAAACGAGGATGACTTTCCCATCCTTTTCTGGGGAAGGCACAGCATTCACTGCAATACGGTCTTTTCTACTAAAATTTTGCAAAACAGCTCCACAGGGTGATTGGGTTTTATCCAAAAAGCCTGCAGTACAGTCAATCAGAGGGATGAGCCCCTTTTAATCTTCCCATGCAACATGGTATTTCTCAGTGGGGCTGAGGATCCTGCTTTCCAGATGGATTTCTTGGGAGAGGAGGGCAGCCAGCACCCCGTGCTGACACCAAACCCCTTCCCAGAGCACCCAGAGATGGATGGAGGTGGCGGTGGTGAAGCAGGCAGAGACTGTCAAGGCCAGGGGGCAAGGAGGTGCTGGGGTAAGGCATGGGATGAAATACTCACCTGGCTTCATGAGCAGGGCTGGTTTGGGGCCATTGGTGCTAAAGGACATCACATCTGGCAGGCAATGCTGGGTAAATATATGATGCTGGGGGTCTGACATGGAAATCTTGTTCTGTCTGGAGATGGAAAATTTCTGGAAGTTTTGAAGCTTAAGGGGAAAAAATATTTTTCAAAAAACCCACCAAATTTGGGAAAATGCAAATAATTTCAATAGTTACCACTTATCAGAATTTTTTTTTTTTTTAATTCTTTAAGGGTGAAAAATGTTTTATGCAGTTAGCACAGTGAAGGAGCTGATGGATACATTTACAAAGCAGAGTATCAATATTTTACTTTTAAATAATGAGAGAGGTCATCACTACACACTGAAGTACTTACATATGTGTTGCCCACTAATATATTTCTAACCTGAGGAAAAAAAAACCACACTGAAAATTAAAAGCAGCCATCTAGCTGTCTTTTAAACAAGAGAGAAGGCTGTATCCTACAGCTCAGCAATGGGACATCAACGGTGACTTAATAGAATAGAGCAAAGGCTTGAAAAATGAACATTTGTTCCCTCTCTCCATAACCTCTGCAAAGTAGCAAGCACAACACCGCAGTCAAGACCAGCATTAAATTAGGCCCACAGTATGGAAGCCTGGAGTCTGTAAGCATTTTAATTGCTTAATACCATTCATTTTTGCAATAAAAGACCTTCATTTGAAATACTTCAGCTATAGAAAGCCTTTTGAAGAGCTGAGAATAGCAGAGGTAATGTCAAATTAAACGTCTCTCTAACCTTGCTGTTCACTCTGAGCAAAATTAATTTTCAAGAATGTTTCTTCTACATTTCTTCAAGTACCCAGTTTTTCATATCAGAAAAAATATCACTTAAACAGGGTTTTTTTTGCTTCCAACTCCTGCATTTTCCACAACATCTCCCATCTCTCAGATTCCTCCTGATCCTCCTGCATTTGGGTCTCTGCACTGGATTTTCCTGGCGATTGAGGGAACGAGGTCTTATAATCAGACACACCGTAGCCCAGATTTTCAAAGCCACCAGACACTTTGCTTCCATTAATAAGAACAGAGATTTATGCATTCAAACAACTTGGAAAGATCTGGCCACATCGTTGTTCTGTGCCTGCGTACCATTACTGAATGAAGGAGAACGACTTGCTTTGGCTCGTTCGCTTTCCTAATGATTTGTTGCTCTGGTTTTCTATGGAAATCTGCTACTACCTGCAGGTCCTCCTGGTCCAGCCACTTTCTCCAGCACTCGGCATCTGGGAGGTGCTACCAAAGCCAGCTGGGGTCTGGTGGGCAGTGGGGGGACAGGGTGGACAGGGGATGTTTCTGGGCATGTGGTGGCTGTAGCTGGCTCCAGCAGCATGGCTTGGACCCTCATCAGGGTCTCTGCTCTTCCAAGCCCCTTGATCATAGGCAGGGAGGGACACAGGGGAAGAGATTCACCATTTCTGATGCTCTTTGTTGACAGGGTCATCCCTGGTACATGACATTACACCACAAACCCAGCTGTAAAGTTTTGCCACACCATGAAGAAGATTATTTTCTTTCTGACAGTGGGTCACTTTTGAAGTCCTAGTGTCTCAGAACAACAAAGCAAAGTGAGGAATGGGAGACAACACCAAAACTACTGAAATCCCCGCTTCTCTCCAAAGCAGACTGTCTTCTGCAGGCGTTCTTCTGCACAAAACTCCTTTTGTTGCATCTGACGTGGGATTCAGCAGCCAGACAGCAGTACAAAGAGGCTAGACCTGATGTTTGTTTGGTGGCTGTGCAGAGTCCATGGAAACGTGCTGGAGGAATTTTTTTTTTTTCCCCTGTTCAAAGCTTTACCTGCTGGTGAGTCACCAGAGGGCTGGCTGAAGGAGCGTATCGTGCATAATTATTTGGAAAAGCAATCTGGCATGCTAACTCCTGTCACAAAATGTGTGATTCATAATATACAAAAGGACAAAATGCAATAAAAATGCCTTAGAGGATCCCTTGCTTCATTTAATTCCCCCATTGCAGTCTTAACCTAGAGGCAAGGAAGATGTGGGACTCAATGGGCACTTCCCAAGCGCAGTCCCCAGTGCTTTCCGAGCAGCAGGGGAGCCGTGGTGCAGAGGCTGCTTTGGACCTTCCCCCTCCCTCATCCCTGGAGCAGGATCCATCTCTCCCAGCTTTGGCAGTGACCACCTGGGGGTGTGAAGTAGCAGACACAGAGATTTGGGATCAAAGGTGCTCTATCTCCCTCTGATAACCAAGAATGTAAATGCAGAAGAGCCTTTGCCTTCCTCTCTCCTGAGGATCTGCAGGATGGCAACATGTAAGTGGAAGATGCACGGACTCACCCACGTTTCCCTGTGCCTGGGGCACCTCTACAGCACAAAGCAAATGCTACCTTGGTTTTCTCCATCTGAGAGACTTGTCCCTACCAGGGCAGCATGGCAGGACAGCATCCGTCAGCAAACCCTTCTTGACCAGATGCTTGCTGCCGTGGTGGTGCCGGTGCTCTAATGAGCACTAATTCCATAGGATAAAAATGGCATTTTGATTTTGACTGGCAGCAGAAAAATAAAGGCAAGCAATAACACATAAATATAAAAATGAAATAAAATGACAGCCTTGTAGATGGCCTTGGCTGGTCACATCAGGCTGCCTCAACTGTTCTCTGATGCCTCTTCTACCCACCCAGGGATCCAGCTGATGGTACAGCATCTTTTGGGCTGTGGATCCTCACATGCGTCACCTTCCCCAGCAAGATGTGGTCAGTGATAACAGACCTAGTGTGAATTTGCTTGTTCCTCTATCCCCCACCTGGAGTACAGTGTCTAGTCCATAAGAAGGACATGGACCTACTGGAGCAAGTACAGAGGAAGCCACGAGGATGATGAAAGGGCTGGAGCACCTCTCCTATGAGGACAGACTGAGACAGTTGGGGTTGTTCAGCCTGGAGAAGAGAAGGCTCCAGGGAGAGCTTATAGCGACCTTCCAGTACCTGAAGGGGCACCAGGAAGGCTGGGGAGGGACTTTTGACAAGGGCAGGTTGTGATAGAACAAGGGGAAATGGCTTTAAACTGGAAGAGGGTAGATTTAGATTAGATATTAGGAAGAAATTCTTTGTTGTGAGGGTGGTGAGACACTGGAACAGGTTGCCCAGAGAAGCTGTGGATGCTCCTTCCTGGGAGTGTTCAAGGCCAGGTTGGATGAGGCTTTGAGCAACCTGGTCTAGTGGAAGGTGTCCCTGCTGTTGGCAGGGGGGTTTGGAACTGGATGATCTTTAAGGTCCCTTCCAACCCAAACCATTCTGTGATTTATATCTTACCAAGGCTGCCCCATCCTGAGGCCAGAGCTGCCTTTCCTCCCTTCCACCTATGCAGAGTTTCTGGTTGTCTGAAAACCAAGCGCAGGACTGGCGGCAGATTGAAAACCAAGAAAGGGGAAGGGGGAAGGAAAGCAGATGCTGCAGCTCCAGTACTGCACATGCTGGGAAGGTGATGGCCCAGGACACCATGAAGCTTGATGCAATTTATGATGATTTTGCATCTCAGGGGCTTTGCTGGTATAGTGAGTTAAGATGCAGGTGAAAAGAGTTGCTTCCAGTTGCTGATAAAAATGTCCATTTTTATAGAATGCTGGATGCCTTAAATCTCCTGGAAGAGATCAGGTCGATAGGACAGCAGGCTCTCTCCCAGTCTTGTATGGTTCATTTGCAAAGTGATTCTCCAGGGGAGGGCAGCTTTCTTCTGGATGTGGAGATGGGAAGGGCTGGGAATCGTCGTTTGACTTCCAGACAGTGGGGTGTCACCAGCTTCACCTCAAAAAAGAAGAAAACAAAGCGAGAGTCCACTTGTGACAAAGGTTGGTCGCTGGTGGGTTGCAACGGAGGATGGATGTGGAAGGATGGGGACGTGCAGAAAAAGGTTTTGATGGGGAGCTGATGAAGAGCCCACACAACACCATAATTTCTCCCAGATCCCATTGCTGGAGCCTGTCCTAAGCCTGACAGGGCATTATGATCCTATCACATCAGCTCCTCACTACTTGCTGTGGCACATCACATGGCTAAAGTGCTGCCAGACACCCCATGTGTGCCTCACCGCTGAGCAAACCCTCAGAGGCTCTCATCCACAGCCTGGGAGGCTCAATATGGGCAGCCCTCACCCTTGTGAACAGACTCATGGCATGGGGAGGATTCCTGTGCAGGCAAGCCCTGCTCCAGACAAGGAGAGTCCTGCGCCCCGGCACTTCCCCGGCAAGCAAAATGTTAGTGGGTTTGCTTCCCTCATCACCATGCAGAGAGTTTCCATTGCTCACTAAGGCAGGTTCTTTAACTACATGTTTACTTCATTCAGTGCTTTCATAAATAGCTTCAAGTGGCCTTTTGACAGGTTGGTGCTGCTCTACATTCATTGGGAAATGGCTCAGTCCCCCTTGTAGGTGTCCTTCTTCAGCCAAGCATCCCTGGGAGGAGGTCAAAGCCTTGGTCCACGTGCTGCAGTGGAGATGGATGCCAGCCAGCTTTGCCCTGGGCCTTTTGGGGCACCCATGGCCCAGCCCACCAGCCTGCCAGGTGCTGGATGGTGTTAACTGTGTTGAGTTGTGCTCAGCTGTGTTGAGTTGTGGGCCTCCAAAACTGACGCTGCCCAACGGCATCTCCAACCAAATTAAAGGTCAATTCAACCTGCCACCAGCTGCTGGTACCAACTGGCAAGGACTACAGGGACAAAAAGCTGAGAAGATGTAGCCTAAAGCTGCTTAAGAGAAATTAGGGTGTCTCTGGTCATTTACTGTAATAATAATAGCAGAGAGCAGGAGCAGGTCTTGCAGCAGCAGCATAAGATTTGCCAGTGTTTGTCTGTCAAAGCCCGAGAGTCTGTAGATCCCCTCCTCCAACAGGAGGTCAGCAATGCCTAGATGCCAGGTCTGCAAATTCCCTGTTATCCCTAGAAGTTATAAACTGTGCCTAAGTATTATTTGCTCTTCTTAGTTAATGAGATTATAATTAGAAACTGAAAATCCTACCATAGGTTAAACAAGCTGGTGCTGGATGGTTTGCAGCTCCCAGCAAGCGATGGAGGCATTTTATTCAGAGGGTTGTACACAGAGTCATTCAGCCAGAAGGAATGCACTGGGCTTGTGGCCATCAGAGAGAAGCCCAGCATCACTGCTGGAGAGCAAGGCATCTTTTCTTAGTTTACATTTTTGTTTATGTTTCTCTTGCTACAGGGGAGGTGTGCAGGTGCATGGGCTGCCCTTTCGATGGTAGGCGCTCCGTTGCCCATGCACTGGGCTGTCTGAATCCCCTGCCTGTGCTCTGTGCATCACCCTTGGTCTCTCTTCTTCACCATCTTCATCTAGTGGAAGGCATCCCTGCTCGTGGCAGGGGGGCTGGAACTAGATGATCTTTAAGGTGCCTTCCAACTGATACCAATCTAGGAGAGGTGGTGAGGTCACCATCCCTGAAGGTGTTCAAGAAATGTGTAGATGTGGCAGTCAGGGTTATGGTTTAGTGGGCATGGTGGTGATGAGTTGATGGTTGGACAGAATGATCTTAGAGGTCTTTTCCAAACTTAATGATTCAGTGATTCTATGATTTTTGCTACCATGAGCTTTTTTTTAGCTTTCCCTCACTTCAGTCAAAGAGCTTTCTTCTCTTGGGCTTTGAAGGTGACTCAATTTATTTTTTTTCTTAACTTTAAAAACTGATAGAGCCCACTTCCCATTGAAGAGAGCCTGGTGTCAGAGGGGCTCCTGGCACCAAGACCCCAGGCTCAGCCTTCTCATGGGACCCCAGTATGACTGCAAGTGTCCCTGTGTGCTAATGGCTGGGGATCCTGACTAACCTTGACTGCTCAGGGTTGTCTTTAACTCTTGCTCTGCACAACCTACATAGCTGGGTACAGGAGCAGGGTGTGCAGGAGAGGCAAGACCCTACGGCTCCCAAAAACTCTCCAACTGAGCTTTGCCAGCTCATGCCGCTTGTGAGTCACCTGGGAACCACTGATGTGAAGCGAATGGTGCAACGTGCTCCTTTCCCAAGCCCTAATCATGGGGTCACGGCTGATTCAGAGGT
Organism: Antrostomus carolinensis; assembly: GCF_000700745.2. NCBI lineage: Eukaryota > Metazoa > Chordata > Aves > Caprimulgiformes > Caprimulgidae > Antrostomus > Antrostomus carolinensis. Next base: position 48,576 of record NW_010303274.1, read on the forward strand.
AATATTTAAGGACTGGAAGTCACACCTGCTGTGCAGGAGCACCTACTGATGGCTGCAGGCAGGCAGCCAGCTCCTGCCCTTGAGATCAAGAGGGTGGTGACACGCAAATAGGGGAATCATGGAGATATCACCTGCACTGATGTCAAAGGGCTACATTGGCGATGTTTGAGGGAGTTGTTCAGGTGACGCAAACAAAATCCACCCTCCCTGTCAGATAACACAGGTCTGAGTTTAGATCGCAGAGATGCTGCTCTGCTTTATTGAATTGGTCAAAAAATTAACCTAATTTCTCATTTTCCAGACCACAGGCATCCCATAAGAATTTTAATATTGCCAAAAAGCTAATGCTGTATCCGAGGTTTAAATATAGCCTCCTGGTAGGTGATAAGAAAATAGAGGAAATAAATAAATGTGTAACTGAAGTCATTTTTAGAAGACTTAAAACCAGAGCAGACCAAAAATAGTCCACAAGCAAAATGAGGAGCTCCAGGATTGCACCCGGCATGTCTGATCCTGGACCTAGGAGGCTATGGAGGAGAACAAGTGTTTTGGTCTGTGCAGGTAAACTCTGTTATGGGCTGGACATCAGTAAGTCCCAGTCTGCAGCCTCAGCCTTGTGCCCGTGCTGTGAGCACCCCTTTGGTTCACCGAGCATCAGTTGAGGATCCTGAGTGGGATCTGGTACCCAGCACTGCCAACACTCCAGGTTCAGTGGGAGGCTCCCCATACCTGGTGTTATTTCCTAAATCTCCAGCTGCAGGGTGGTGTGAGGGGGGTTGTACCTCAGTTTCCTCAGAGCTGCAACCCCCAGGCTCCCAGAGAAAAGGCTTGCATGCCCAGAGTGCCCCAACCTCAGGTCCTGCAGGAGCAGGTCCTTATGGCTGGAAGTGATTTCACTGAGTTTTAACCCAGATCCAGCATTCCCAGAACCATCTCCTCTGTTTTCCTGGCTGGCAGTGCTGCTCCTAGGCATCCGGCTCCAGTCACATCAGGTCATGTCTCCCCTGCACATTTCTGGCTAGCCATGATTTCGGACAAACATTTTTCCAGCTGCTATATTCTGCAGCCACACTGAGCGGCCACTTCACATCGAACATGCGAATTCCCATCTGAACTCCTAACCGTTATGCAGAAGTTCAGTTGGTCACTTGAGGACAAGGAAGAGTTTTAATGATGCTGTCATTGTTTCTTAAAATGCACTTGTCATTCTGCAGCCTTTTTTTGCCACACAGCTGTTGTTAGCAGGGGTTTGCTAACATGGGCTTCCCAACACCTCTTCCTGAGTAGACGTCCTTCACCTGTAGCACTTCAGTTGCTATTAAAACCGAGGGACACAGGGACATGTGTGAGGAGCATGTGGGAAGTGGCCAGAGGGGGTAGTGGGCACTCATTTTCCGCATCCCCCCAAAGCTGTGCTCCCCTCTGTGTTTACAGGGAGAAGATGAGAAAGGATTTGAGCTTTTGATGTATTTAGGGGGTACGATTTGGGCCCAAGGCTGTTTACCAAAATCTCAGCATCTAGCATGCTGTTATGGTCGGCTTTTGCTGCAGTTGCTGGAAAGCTCGGGGGGTTGCACGGCTTCCCCACCAGCTCCAGGTGGAAACTGGAAAAAGCATGTCTTGGTAGTCGGTAAGAACCAGTGCTGCAGGGCTGGTGCGGTCCTGGGCCTTCCCTGTTGTGGATTTTTGGTGCTGGATTTGAGGGTCAGGTCTGGCTCTGTCTGCTTTCGGTTGGCATGGAGAGCATTTAAGCAAATGAAGAATTGTATTTCATCATGCACAATGCTGAGAAAAAAATCTGTCTCAAAATGACTTCCCCAACTCAGATCTTTCCAATGGGCTCTGCAGCAGCAGGAAACCCAGAAGGTTTTCCTGATTCTGCCAGGAGCTCTTGAGTGGATCCTAGTGCTTTGTTCTCCTTTCAGCAAGGAGGAGGCACCAACCCCAACGCAGCTTTGCAGAGATGCTGGAGCTCTAGAGATGAAAAGTGCTGTTTTGCCTCTGTTTTGACTTTTTGTTGTATTCACTTGCAAGACTCCTGGAATTATTTTGCTTTGTTTGTTTTGCTCTCAAGCAAAGAAACTCCAAACCTAAATTTAATGCCTTGTATTTGTGAGCAATCAGCAATTAGCAAACAATGTATCTGTGTGCATGATGGCACTGGAGGAAAGGGACCACGTTAGTATGGTGGGGGGTGGTTTTTTTCTTCCAAATAAGCAACATATAGGAAAATGCAGTTAAGCCTGTACATTCCTGCCTGCTCCTTTCCTGATACAAACATGGATATTGGTGATAGAGCTATTGACAGAAGTTGTCTCTGAACTGCTTCACAGATTTCAGCAATGTGCTCCCCAGCTTGTTCCTTCCACCTGGCCCTAGTGATGGCCCATCTGCAACCCGCATCCCACATCCCGCATCCTGCGTCCCATACCCCGCAGCCCTCTCCCAGCAGCTTAGAAGGTGTTTTTGCAGACTTTGTTTGCTGCTACAGTGATATGGGCATCAGAAAAGGAAAACACTGCATACTGACAGTGTCCTTTTGAAGTATGTTCAACCTCTCTATAAGCTAATAGTTGCAAACCCCATGAGCCTTCCTTAACTGCATTTTTAATGATCCACACCAGCACCCAAGTTTTCTCCCTTGCCCTGTCTGCTACAGGATGGACGCACCTCTGTCTTTCCCTCTTCCCTTCCCTATGCCCTTTCCTGAGCATGTGCCTGGCAGCATGTTTGAGTTTTATTACGAAAGAGAGCGGTTACTCTGCAGCACGCTAGCTTGGAAAGGGCTGGGATTTGCATTTTAGCTCAGAGGAAGGAGATTTGCTGCCATCTGCACCTGGTGAGAGAAAGAGCTCCACAGCTGGAGGCAGCTGCCAAGCCTCTGCCAAGCACCCCACCTGTGAAATAAAGCAGACTGCTCAGTTCTGCACTGGGTACAAGTGTTAAGTCTACAAATACATTATCAGGCAAATTGATTTTAATAACAGAATATATTTGGATTGAGTACAGCTGGATCTGGGCATGACAGAAAATGGCCATACACATGCAGAAAAGGTTTTTTTCCATTTCCATAGTATAAGCAGCTTGATCCGCTGGGTTATTATCCTGGTACTCATGTAAGTGAGTACTAAACACAATTCAGATCCCCTACACATATGCATTGCAGAGCAGAATGAAATTTCTGGAAATTTTACATCAGATACAATCGACCTGTTGTTGACCCCATTACATGGGGCTGCTAAAAAAAGAGAACAAGGAAAAGAATTTAATGCTGTTTCCTTATTGCATGGGCAAACACCCTGTATTAGGCACAGAACTTCTTGAGAGCAAAGTCCAGGACTGGGAGGGATACGGTAGAAATGGGTTAGTGCAGAAGATTATGACATTGTGGGTTAATGATGCCATCATACTGACTCACAGAATCTACCTGGGTAGTTAAATATACATAGCATTTATTTTTCTATTGATGAATACTTTTGGGCCACAGCCATCATACTGACTCACAGAATCTATCTAGGAAGTTAAATAAACATAGAATTTATTTTTCTATTGATGAATACTTTTGGGCCACAGCCAATGACTGCTACAGGTGAGGACTGTGCCGGGGTTGCAGGTGAGCATTGGGACCAGCTGCTGAAGGTGCCCATGGGCCTCTACCAGAAGCAAACCCCAGCAGCCCTGGGAGCCCCCCAAGTGGTACCTTCTCTGGCAGAGGGGAGGTGGCTCCCAGGCTGAATTCAGGGGTGCATATGGCACAGTGTCCTGCCCCAGCTCTGCAAAAGCCTCCATTCTCACCACCACCCTGCACCAAAGGGGTCTCTGGCTTGGTGGCAGAGTTAATATCTCCAGGACAGGGTGGTCCCTTCCAGGTTGCCTCCAAGGGACCATGGCTCCTTGCTACGAGGACATCAGTGTGTGGACACCTGCCTGACAGTATTTGGGCTGTGGCTGTGGCCCTGACCCTAGTTCATGTACCAGCACAGAGAAGCATTTCTAGGGGCTGAGGGCAGAAGCTGGAACTGCTATTTTTGGATATCCATCTGCACAGTCCACTCAATACAGGAGCTGTGGGGCAAACCAGCCTTACACTGCCTGACTCAGGGGTCAGAGCGTGCCGGAGCTTCGTGCCTGGGTTTCTCACCTTGTGGGTTAATGACTCAATCACAGAAAAACAGAGAACATTTAATTCCCTTCCCTCCTTATTTGTTTTTTTTTGTGAGTCACTCCATAAATAACTATCTAAGTAAATGCTCAGCTGGGAAGTTTTCGATGTGGGACCTACCTACTATTGCTTTGCTTGTAATGAGTGCATTGCAGCACTGGGGAGAAGCCTGGCAGCACGAGCTGCTGATCAATCTGCAGGTAGTCTCTGAATACCACCAGCACTACAGTCATTTGGTTCCTTGGACAGGTATAAACTGAAAAGGTAATATTTAATCAGCATTTGAGTAAGCAATATTATAGCATGTGGTCTTTGCTCAGACTTGTTTGTTCTCGTCCAGCTTCTGTCCAACGGCAACTGAGATCTTGAGTGCTCTGTCATGCTGTTCCCAGTCACATCTTCACCTCCATGTCTGGCTTTCTGGGAGCCTGCACTGCAATTGCACGACTGCTCTGTGAGCTTCATGTGTTCCTGTTCATCTCAGGCTGCTGTAAATCAGGAGGAACCTCTCTATCATCCATGGCATCAGCATAAAGGTGATAAAAGAGCCACATCTAGCATAGCAGGGTGATTCATTGCCTTGCTGTTTGCAGGCTGGGCTTGCAGAGCTGTTTTGCATGCAAAGGGAAGGGCACAGCCACAGCTTGGCTCAACATTCCTCTTCCCCTCCATGCCTCTAGTGCCATCCTGTTATCTAGCATAGTGACAAGGTTTAGCGTGTCAGTGGGAAGGAGATGGGCCAACAGAAGTGTCCTGGTTTTGCCAGGACAGATCTAGGTTTCTTCTTAGCAGCTAGAATAGCTGTGTTCTGGTTTCAGTAAGGGATTTGTTATGAGAAGAACGTTGGTAACGTACCAATGTCAATTGTCACTGGAAGATAAAGGACTTTCCAACCTCCCCATGTTTTACTAGTCTGCAGGTGCAAAGGAATGGGGGGGAGGAGGGGAAAGCGTAGTAATTAACAAATCCAAATTG
>NW_010303275.1:0-1328 GCF_000700745.2 Antrostomus carolinensis
TTAACATAACTAACACATGAAATTAACAGAATATATACAAAAAATTAACATAAATTATACACATAACTAAACATAATTAATGCACAAAATTAACACAATTTCAAAATAAAAACAACATAACTTACACATCTAACTAACATGACTTACGCAAACCAAAAACAAAACTAATGCATGTAATTAACACATATTATACACAAAACCAACATAATTAACAAATCTAACTAACATACTTTACACACCTAATTAACATAATTTATGTACATAAACAACATAATCTATGCATCTAACTAACATAATCCATACACATAAACAAAATAACTTATGCACCTTATTAATATGATTTCCTCACCTAATTAACACAATATTCACACCTAATTAACACATTTACCAGACAAAATTACTACACTTCAATGACCAACTCACCATACTTTACACATCTAATTACCAAATGTAATGCATATAATTAACATAATTTATGCAAGTCAATAAAACACTTTCCCACACCTAATTAACATAATTTATGCAGCTAATTACCAGAACATATACACCTAATTAGCACATTCTCCACACACAATTAACATAATTTATGCATCTACTTAACATAATTTATTCACATAACCAACAAAATCCATAAACCTAATGAACAAAAAACAGACAAAATTACCACATTTCAATGACCTACTCACCATACTTTACACATCTAATTACCACATGTAATGCATATAATTAACATAATTTATTCAACACAAGTAAAAAAACTTAAGCACCTAATTAACATAATTTATGCACGTACTTAACATAACTAATGCACACAATTAACATAATTTACAAACCTAATTAACAGCATTTACACACTTAATTAACATAATTTATGAACCTCAACAACATAATTAACACACATTAGGGTTACTCATTAGAGTTAGTCATTACACTTACAGTTACTCATTAGGGTTAGGGTTACAGCTAAGGGTTAACAGTTAACGGCTAAGGTTCAGGGTTTAGACTTACCATTACAGTTAGAGTTAGCATTACAGTTAGGGTTAGACATTACTCTTAGTCATTACTGTTACTCATTAGTCTTAGGGGTTAGGGGTTAGGGGTTAGACCTAGGGGTTAGGGTTACAGGTTAGGGTTAGGGGTTAGGATAAGGATTACAGTTATGGGTTAGGGTTACACTTAGGGTTACAATTAGGGTTACGGTCATTAGGGTTAGGGTTAAGATTACAGTTAGGGTCTAGGGGTTAGGGTCTAGGGCTTACGGTTAGGGTCTAGGGGTTAGGTTTAGGGTTAGGACTTAAGGGTTAGGGGTTAGGGGTTAGGGGTTAGGG
>NW_010303276.1:0-200 GCF_000700745.2 Antrostomus carolinensis
TGCTCCTCTCGCTTCTCCCGCTTCTCCTGCTCCTCCTGCTCCTGACGCTTCTTCCGCGCATGCCGCTCCTCCCGCTCCTGACAATCCTCCCACTCCTCCCGCTCCTGCCGTTCCTCCAGCTCCCACTCCTCCAGCTCCTGCCGCTCCTACCGCTCCTGCCGCTCCTCCCACTCCTGCAGCTGCTGCCGCTACCCCTCCCC
>NW_010303277.1:0-1163 GCF_000700745.2 Antrostomus carolinensis
AAAATACAGAATATAGGAAGTTATTATATGCAATTTCTCTATTAAAAGTTTTGCCCATACCCGAGAACCACTACTCATGTGACAGGAATTTAATGAGAAAGATGTATTAGGGCATTATTTTTCCCTTGACAAATTAATGGATTTTACAAACATTTAGAGTCAGTATCACTAGCAAATGGAAAAATTGCACCAATTAGAAATGAACCCTAAGGCTCAGACATCAGAACTCAGTTGTCAAAACAGAAATATTTCTAACGAATCCGTTTTTATAAAGAGGAGTAGGAAAGTCATCCCCTCAGCAGGGTATTCCAGACAGTAGCAAAAATTTGGTGAGCCAGAAGGATGAAAAAATGTGTAATTTACAGTGTGTTATGAGAGGCATTGTGAGAGGTGGTTGGGTAAGATTCTTTCAAAGTTAATGAAACCAAACATTTAATGGGAAGAAAAAAAGAAGGAACTTATTTTCTATTTTCTCACATCTTCTTCAGCTTCAAAATCTGAGCCTGAAACTAAAAATGGTAACTTTATTTTTTTCTGGGAAACACGCTCTTCTTGGCTCCTACCTTGGGTTCCTCCTGCAGCAGAAATGCCCTTGTTACATCAGCAGTTCTGCATCTTTCCTCTGAAGTCAGGGTGAGTTTGGTCAGGCCCTGGATTAGCAGAGTTTCACCGACCACGATCCAAGAATTAACTGTGGGTTTTGTGGAATGAGTTGTGTTATGGGCTGTATGTGGTTGAGCCCCGTGTGAAGGCATTTTCTGCTCAGTGATGGTGTCCTGGTTTCACTGGGATAGAGTTAATTTTGCCCCGTGTGAAGGCATTTTCTGCTCAGTGCTGGTGTCCTGGTTTCACTGGGATAGAGTTGATTTTCTTCTCAGTAGCCAGAATAGCTGCGTTTTAGGTTCAGTGTAGGATCTGTTATGAGAATGTGGATAAAGTACTAATGTTATGAGTTGCTGCTGGAGCTCAAGACCATCGTGTTTGGCTGTTCACAGCTGCACTAGGACTGGGAGGGAGAAGCTCAGTGAAACCCAGAACTGGCTTTTGGATGTGCCAATGAAATATTCCAGATCATTTCACCTCATGTTTAGTGTATTAACCAGGGTTGACCAGAAAACGGGGGTATTGTCTCGGGGATGGCTCGGGCTCTCACTCTTCCCTGG
>NW_010303278.1:0-9379 GCF_000700745.2 Antrostomus carolinensis
CCTCTAGCCAGGGTCAACCCACCACAGGTAGGGACATACTACTAGTTTTGTCCTATAGACCAGGAGCTCAGTCTCAGAAATAAAGGTCACTTGCAAAGCTCACACAGGAATGTTTTTGTAGAGCCATCTTGGACAACCCCCTTACCTCTCTGGTCCTCTTTTCTTTACCACATTACCAGAGGGCAGCACTTCGGGTGAGTGTCTTCTGGCCCCTTCTGCCCCAAACCCCCCAGCTCCTGCTCAACCAGAGCTTCACAGCAGTCACTTGCTGCTGAAAGCAACTGACACCAATTAGCACCTGCTATTCAATTAGGGAAAAAAGTAGCGGAATAATAATATCATCCAGTAAAAGTCAGAGTTTCTGCCTTAACTGACTCTTGATTACTGTCATCATCATCATCAAGGGCTAGAACTAGAGGAAGGAAGGTCTGTCATTTTAAACTCAGTTTATAATTGAGGAATTAACCTTTTAGCCACACAGTTGCTGATTTTAACGGACATAATTTTATCTGTGCATTAGCTTATTTTTTGCATTCTAGTAGTTTGTCCTGAAAATTCCTTATTTCCTCTTTTACAAATTGGATGATGTGCTGAAAACTGAAATGGCACATCTTTGTTCTTCATTTCTCTGGGGGTTTGACACAGGTTAATTTACACAGCCTTGCAGAGCCATAGACCAGGATATGAATTTACATTGCACTAGTGATTTCTGCTTTCACTCAGTGAGGATGAGCAGGCTTTGGCCTAAGGTCAGGGTGTGAGACTATTCCCTTACTCCATTCTATGAGAGTAACAGCAAGAGTCTCTACCTAGCGAGAGAGTGCAAAACAGTTCAACTCTAAATTCATGCTCCAGTCTAAGGCACCATAATAAGCTTTTAGCAACAAGCCTTGTATTCAAGCAACTGGCTTTTTAGACAGCTACAGTGCAGCAGAAAAAACAGAGCACAGTGGGTAAATGAAAGTTTGCAGCAGCCAGCTTTGATTAATCACCACTAAAAACAGTCAATAAATGAGTGAGTAGGTACATCAAATATGACATTTCAAAATAGCTTTAAACAATAACACTGTGTATCTAGACTAGTAAATTAAACAATGCCTAGGAAACTCCCAGGCACTGGAATAGTACTGTTTATGCTGGTAAGCTGGTTTTGGCCCAAGCCAAATTTTGGAAGCTAGAGCCTCCCAGGAGCTATTTCCAATAGGTAGTTCACACATATACAAGCATAAATAAGGGCTATTCCAGCTAGTCTCAACAACAGCAATGTTTCTGTTCAGGTTTGATTTATTATAATAGACATAGCCTGACTGTGCCATTTTCTGTAAGTAGAGTCTCTTTAATTTCAAGAATTTAACTTTTTTGAAGATACAGGTCTTTTGAGAGTGCTGTTTAAATAGCTACATTGAGATGACTTTCCTTTCTTCTTTCCTTCTGAAAAAGACATAAGAAAAACATGATAAATATTACTGAAATAAGAATAGGAGGGAAATATACCTCATTGCAATATATAACAGGTCAAATACACAGCAAAGGCCATAAATACCAATGATTAAGTTTCCTAGAGTCCCTAGTATCACACAGTTCTCAGAACTGGATTTAGTTATGGTATTGATGAGGAAAGAGATTATAAGGTTCGAGGCCCTGCAGCAGTTTGAACTTTCTCTTGTTATGCCACAGGCAACACATACCATGTCAGGTGGCATTTAAGAACTTCCCTGGTTTTAATGCTTCCCCCGGTTTTAACGCTTTATTTTTAACACATTGACTGAGATTCTTTTGGTAACAGGATTTTCTTGTTAACTGACATTCCAGATTATTTTGGAGTGATTTGAAATGCTCACTGAAAAAAGGAAAATTACTGACTCGAAGTCCCATGGTATGCACAGTTCTGCCATTCAGGTGGACAGACCAAAGGGTCATACAGCAGCTCTCCTGCTGTCATTGTAATGTTCTTTCAAAAGGCCACTCGCATTGGTCTTCCTGTGTTAAAATTTTTTTTAAGGACACTCCAGGTTCACCAGAGGGGATAGAATTAACTTCAGCCGAACCTCCCTGTACAAGAAATACAAGTAAGTTACTATGACTGCAGTATGCATCTGAGCTACGCAAATACAAAAATCAATGACGGCAATATAATAGTACTAATTCTGCTGTTATTTTTTGTTATATTAACTTGTTTCATTAACACAGTAGACTATTTTTGCATACCTGAATCTATAGCAAGTGTTACTGCATTTATTCTTATTTAGATAAGTTACCTAACATGTTAATTTTTTGCAATATTAACTTATCACGGATAAGACTGTGATTGCATAGCAATTATACCAGCCAAAGTAACTCAGACAGATAAAACTCACTTGAACTAGTCAATTATCTCTGATGCAGGACCTTTAATGACAAAAAACCATCATTAAAGGAAGAATAAAACTGCAAACCAGAAACCATTCCTACTAAAATGTAAGCAGGAGGGAGGGTCAGCTGAGGTAAATTCAATCTTGATTACAAGAAAAAAAAAATAATCAATCTCAATAGAAAAGCAACTACAGTGCAAATTAACACCAGAAATCTGAGTGAAAAGTGAAAAAATTGGGAAGCTGACACTTCGTATTATATAATATATACAGATGAATACACATACATCAACAAATATCCAAAGGTAAAAACTTGGACTTACCTTTGATTTTTTCAGTGCACACCAAACACCAATAATTGCAACAATAAAAAGGAACACAAAGGAAATGCTGATTCCTGCCACTAGAAGAGCAAAAAGAAAGATAGCCATGATCCTAAGCCATTAAGAAAAGGAAAAAAATAATACCTACATTTGTGGTGGATAATTATGCAGCATAAAATGGTTACATGTGACACTAAAATCTAGGTCTTGATTTTTCCTATAAACAAAAGTCTCATTCAGGTCTGGTTTTGTACTGAAATGAGTCAAGCTTATACAGCTCATTACAGTCACTAATTTTTTGGCAGTGCAAAGTATGTGCTATATTCGCCTCCAATCTTAATATACCAACAGTTATTGCTGCTCACAATATTATTGGTGCTACAGATTTTACTGAAAGAAAAAGCCCCAAATACTAATTATTTTAATAGCAAAGTAAATTACTATGGTTTAGTCTAGTAGAGTGATATTCTTATTACTCAAATCACCAGAGAAATACCATGATTTGCAGTTGAGTGTCTTTTTATAAAAACAGAGTTTTTCAGGCTAATGTAGGCAAGTCCATACATAACTTTTGTTTTCTATAATCAATTGTGGTAAAAGAAGTTACAAGTTCAAAACTTAGGTAAAGAAAAAAATATTTAAGCAGAAGTGTATATATTGAAGTTGTCAACCTACCTAATAGAGTTGACACACGTTTTTCTGTTGAAAGGAAAAGAGTGAAAATTAGAAACATGAGAAATTGTACAACTACATGTAATGAAGCTAAAGCTGTTTTCCCCACCTTATTTTTGGTGGCTACAAAGGACTGAATTTAGTCAGGTGTTAGAAGGAAACTAACTCATTACTTTCTGCCAAGATAACAGATGTGAGCTGTTAACTGCTCTGTACCTACATCCACCGTAGTTGTACACTGATTTCTATTTACCCTCCTTCACACTGCTTTGTCTGTTTGGCAGGTAAGGTTTTGTGTACCAGAGCTCTCTCGTATAGAGCTGTGCATTTACATATATTTATAATTAGCACAACTATGTCCAAGTCAGAACAGCAGCTTCCTTCAGATCCTGCCATGCTAACCGAGGAAGGAGGAACCAAGCTGGTACAACTGTTGCTGCCAAAAGTTTCCTCCTTCTTTTTGCCTTTCTTCCATCTTCATCACTGAGCCTTGAGTAGTGTCTTGGCATAAGAAGCACAGAGAAGACAAGAGGAAGAAAGAGGGCAGGTAAAATTCCTTACTCTTTAGCTACAACACTGCCCTAGCGGCTGCTTCAGAGACCACCACCACCTCACGATGCCTCACAAACAGGAATTACACAAGCATTAGTGTTCTGAAGCCCTGGCCTGTACCTATAAAGTTTCACACAGCTCATAGCTGGGATAAGAGCAAAGCTGGGGTTTGTGAAAGCTGTCACTTTGTAAAGCCTCTAGAAAGATCCGCAGGAGCAGAGTGTCACTTGAGACACACACAGAGGCAGATGCTGGTGAGAGAAGTGTCACAGAAAGAATCAAGACACTTAGCAGGTCCATGGGGCCTTTTTCTGCTATTATCTTCCTCATCAGTTTTCTTCCTTTAGCACAGAATACCAAGCTACCCACAGATAATGTGCCTGACATTTTATAATAAACGACATATTTTTTTGCTTCTTGACAGACAATTATTTAGACTGTGTTATTTGAGAGGTCTGAAACATTCTTTGTGCTTCAGCTCCCACCTTCACAGAAACAGGGGGAAACCTGTTTAAATCAATCACAGGGTTATAATGTTGCTAAATTGGTTTGTGTTTGCAATTTCTTTAAGACATTTTGATAGAGTCATTAGGTGGAAAACAACAGGGGAAAAATGGAACCGTGTATTCACAAGACTAGGGTGTGCACACTGAGGGAAGAACTGACCCAGGACTTGGAGGAAACAACAAATTTAAAAACAGACCTGGAATGTGATTGCTCTCATGTGGTGTTGTTGCTGATTCAGGAGCTTGCATGACTTTGGAAGCAGGTGAGAAACTATGTGATGATTTTGTGGTGTTTACAGCAACATCCATACTGTTACAAAGATAGCCTAAAATAAGAAAAAAAACAGTATTGCTGGAGTACGCCATACCATTTATTATTAAGGTTATTTGATAATTTCATTTATAAAATCCTGCTTTCAAATGCTCATAACTTGGACAATCTTGTTTGCTGTTTTGTGTTTGGAATACTTCCCTCCATCTGATTTTTCTGTATTAAGATTTCACTTGAAATTGTTAAGACATTTCTCAGAAAAAGTTTTGAAAAAACAAGACTGTCATTTATTCAGCTTAAAATATTTTAATAGATATTACTCTCAGATATTATTTCCTGCTTTGGAGTAGGAAAATGAAATCCATCAAGGAATAGTAGCAGAGTTACAGCCTTTACTAGATTTAGGCACTCTGAAAATTAGCAAAACCATTTTAATTTGCTTTTATGGAGCTCGATAGGATACAGTGTATAAATTCACCTGGGACAGTTACTGATATTCTCACTTTTCCTCTTGCCCTATATGCTTCTCGAATGGGAAGCAATCACATTAATACAGATGACATTCATTAGCTTGCTTCAGTTAACAAATGAAAATACCTTTTTTTTCACATTCCTCCTCAACTTCAATTGCAAATTAATGAAAAAGGTTTGGGGAAGGGTGAAAGATACCTTCCCTGAATTTTTTCTGAATTACAAGAAAAAAGGAAAAATATACCCTTTGTTAAGTTATTGGAGCATTAAGCAGATACTTTCTTACAAAGTCTCAGTTGTGACATGAAAAATAAAACCAAACCACTTCTATGGAAGCAAGTTTAGACAGTGAAGTTCTGGGAGGTTCCACATTGGAAATAATTGGCTCTGAAACAGCACAGGGGGACAAAGCTGAGCCATGCGAGATTCTTGTACATACAAGTTAAAATAAATTAACACCATCAGACATCTTACATAATTCTGGTGTGCCCCCGAGATCTCCTTATCCATAAAGTTCTGCCTAGAATTACAGCATCACCTCCAAGCATAACATCCACAGCTTCTCTGGAAGGAAGCAAACAGATCTCTCTCTCTCTCTGAGAATATGCCACACTCGTTAGCAATGGGTTTAAGCTGCTCCGTTGTTAGGAGAAAAACTTGCTTTGTCACTGGGAAGCTTTTACAGGACTCTGCCAAGCAGAATGCAGCTCTACAGAGCGGGCCTGATGATATACATATCTCCATGAACTCCTTTGAAAAGGGATGGCACAAATTCTCAGCCAGCCTTTTGCTCTTGAGAGCACATGGACATTCATGATAAGAAGGTCCATTAGCCAACCCCCTCCAGCTCTTAGAACCTTCTTAAATTCTCCCTATATTGCTGCCTTTAGTGGGACAGAGGTGTAAAGAAGAAAGTGTTTTATGTGTTCACACCAACTTATAACTATTTTTTTCCTTTTTCACAAGGAAATAATGTTCTAGTGAAAATTTATGAAACCAATACAATTAGTCACAAATTCTAACTGCTAAATATAAAATCCTTGCATTATTGTCTAATATTAGACAAGAATTACAAAAGGAGTCTCTGTTATATCATATCAGGTCACAAATTCTGAGTATGAAACCTAAACATTTTCATTAAACAGAAATAATACAAAGGACTGGGGTCTGCCAGTCCTAATAATGCAAATGGTGCAGTTGGGAAGAAGTTCATGAAACTTGAAGAGTGAGATATCACCCCTTCTCAATTCTACTCAGTTAATTTACAAAGGCTTTGTGGGACAATTAGGAAGACCTGGTGCTTATTGTTAAATGGCATGAAATTATTCAATTTTTAAATTTCTTTGCAGCATCACTGAGATACTGCCACTGTACCTGTAACTGGCAGTGCTGACAAAAAAAAGGGATGAGCTGTGTTGTCATCTCTCATATTCTGCTGTTAATTGATAGAATATTGATCATTATTGATATTAACATTCATTTTTGCCATTCATTAAAGACTCTAAGATGACCAATGTTGCAAGAAGTCTTTACCTCTTATTAGCACGTGTGTCTTTCTGTACCTGCAGAGGATTTCTTTAAAATACAACAACCTGACTTATTTTTGAAGTTTTATTATTAAGAATGCTACAGATATTTGTATGGCAAAATAATTGTATGCTTTTTAAGTGAGTTGTATCTTACTAGTAGAGTTGTAATTAAAGTAATCATTCACGTGATACAATATAATAATGCACTGCGAAAAGAACTTCAATGATTGTACAATGATTTATAGATCAAGTTACATAAATTAACATTTAGAATATACTTAGGAATATCTTCAAAAAAACAATTGCAACTATTGAAGAGAAAGTAATAGCTGAGAAAACAAATATAAAGAAATGTTCACTCACCTGTAAACAACAGAATGAACATAGGTATTGTCCTAAACATCTTCATTTTTTCCTTTTGTATCTGGCAAAGTGCAAAACCAACAGAAAACAAACCTAAAAAAATCCTCCAGGTCACTGTCCCCACAGCAAAGAACCTGTAGTGGTTACGCCCTGAAGCAACAGACCTCACAAGCCCAACCCTGCTGCACTTATCATCTCCTGACCTGCTTATTGGCTGAATCAGACTGTTTCCTAAAACAGCTGCTACAAGGGCTTAGATGCCACATAGGCTGTGTAACTCCAGGAGCTTTGGATGTACTGAAAAAGAATTCACTTACTACCAAGTGAAGTGTGCAGGGAGCACAAAAATTACAAAAGCAACAGCTAAATGACGAGTTCTATTCATATGTAAAACAACTTCTGAACTGTGCATTAACTAAAATACTCTACCATGATGGGGAGATTCTTATATGTCACACCTACAGAGAGACTTTGTGTAGGTCTCAAAAGTCTTTGCAAGCATGGCAAATGTATCCTTTCACAGATGGAAAAGCCTGGACACGTGAAAGTGAAGTGCCTGTTTATCACAAAAGACAACTATTTTCTTTTTTACTAGTCACAGATCATACACATTATCGCACAGAATCACAGAATTTTAGGGATTGGAAGGGACCTGGAAAGATCTTCTAGACCAATCCCCCTGCCGGAGTAGGAATTCCTAAATATTCAGTGCACCATAAAAATAATTATTCAAAGCAAAAACATTGCCAGCCTGTAAAGTGAAATGATTAGTCAAATACCTAGTCATTTAGGATCATTTAAAGAAACAGTATTATGCCACCCACAGCTGCTTCTCATGTGCATCTCAGAATTGTTAGTCAATGTTCCAGGTGGTCTGACACAGGTATGAACTTAATTGAGCGTATACCGCAGATGATGCTGAGTTAACTATTGGTAATTCGCATAAAAAGAAAATAAATTTGTCAAGCAGAAGGAGTTTGCTTGGCAAATACCATCCTACTGTCAAAAATCTCACCCTCTTACTCTGCTGGGACTATTTCTTTCAAAGTATACAATAGTCCAACATGGAATACCGGTGTCTCCATGGACTCATGCACTGTACTACAACTCATTGTTAGTAGGCTTTCTTTTCCTGGATGTTTCTCAGCCATGAACCTCCACGTATGAAAAACATACCAGTTAGACTTTCAGCAGTGACAAGTTGCTATCTCTAACCCGCACAACTGTTTACAGTCTCTCTATATGAATAAATTGCCAAGTAGCACTCAACCCAAGCAAACAGGAGTAACAAGCATTTGGATAGACATCTCCATTCTACAAGACAGTATAAATACTTGCAAGAATGTTACATTAACAGCTTTTTCTCAGTGCACACATTGTTATCTTTTCTTCTGAACGTTTCCTTATCAGGTCAGAGCAGACCTTTGCAGTAAGAAATTCTGGCACAGAGTTTTCTGCCTTCCAAGTCTATTCCTAACCAGCCCAAAACCCGACTTTCAGTATGCATCCTTTTTCTTTCAAAGACTGCTCTAAAATTATTGTCTAACAGACATTCTCTTCTCCAACTTTGTTTGAAGAATATCTCTAATAACAATTATGTTTTCTGTCCCTTCTAATAATATCTTATGAACATTTTTACTGGAGTAAGAAAATAATATCTTCATGCCTCTCCTGTGTACACCAAAAAAGTATTAATACAAATTCACTACACAAGTGGAGAACCACAGCTCCTTCTACAGCCAATGGAAAGAGGGCATTCAGAGGGAGAGCCTCAAAAAGGCATTGTCAATTTCTGAAGTGCCAAAGCCTGTCTGTCAGTTCAGATGGATCCTAGGAAAGACCGGCCTCTTCTGCCTGAAGTCTGACCACCTAGTTGACTTGTATAAAAGCTGTCCATTCTGCCTACCTTTTCAATCCTCAGGCTCAGCTTTTCTGCTCCAGCGTGGAGTCCTCCATGGTCTACATGTGGGTATCTGCTCCGCCATTAAACCTCCATGGGCTGCAGGGACCTCCTTTACCTTCTCCTACTCCATGTGGTTGAACTGGGTGTCTGTGGTTCTCTGTTCTCCCCCTCCTCCTCCTTCCTCCTGGAAATGAAGCTCTCTCCTTGTTTAGGCCGATAGTTGTCTTTTGTTGAGGTCAATGGCCTCTCCTCCAGGTTCTCTCCACCTTCTTCTTCTCAGGACAGACCTTCCCTTCACCAATACGGATTCGCAGAGGCATTTCTCTGGTGCTCACTGGCCCAGCCTGGGGGTCTCCACCTTGGAGCCAGGGGAGCTTTTAGCTCTCACAAGGTGGCCCTTCCCCCACTACCAAAAAAACTACTACCACCCCCCCCACC
>NW_010303278.1:9397-23754 GCF_000700745.2 Antrostomus carolinensis
TACGCACTGTCTTTGGAAAGTTCAGTTTCTAATAAACAGTGACAGTTAGATGACCAGGTAATTACAGAATGGATACTCTATCTTCATTTCTCCTCATGCTTTGCAACAACCAACTAGAAGTTATGCCACAGGTACAGGTCCTCGCCATATTAGCTGCTGTCCTAAGTTTTGAGGTTTGCTTTGTTTGTTCCTATTAGAATTGTTTGGGAAAAAAATCCCTACAATGTATTTTTATGGGAATGTTTTGATTTTGAAACAGATTTGGGGATGGCTCAGTTCTGATAAATCTGTGATAGAAAACCATTAAATTTCTGCCTGCCTAGAAAGCTCCACTCCCAGAGTTTGTAACTTAAGACAGACACACATGTGGATTCTTTTGGACAAGGGAATGCACAGAAGTCAGGCTCATAAGCAGCCTGATGATAGGCAGCCCCACAGTGAGGATTTTGAGAGTTCCCAGGTGTATTATATGCAAGAAACAAGTTCTGAAGTTTTAATTGAAAAGGCATATTTCCCAGATTTCCATCGCTTTGCCATCTGGAGGCTGAAGTGAGCCTTGAAATCCTGGGATCTGTGGGTTAGCAAAACTGTACAGCTGCATTTGTGGCACTCCACATTTGAAAAACAAAGTAAGGTGTTTAAACTGAAGTCATGTATCTCTGAAATCAAACATGATACAAAGCCTATGGCAAATCAAATAGAATCGCTTTGTTTTGTAGAAGTGAGTCATGTATGAATTTGGCCATGCATGCCAAATTGTATTTATTCTCAGTAGAAATCACAGAAACAATAATTAATCTAATGAACAATTTTTTTATTTAAAAAGTGAGCGGTAGTTATTATAGGTTGTCTGTCTAAAAAAATACATGATGGACACCATATGATTCCACATGGTCTACCAGAATGTGCACTGCTGTGCTGTTGGCACTGTACAGATGCTTGACCAGGAAACAATGCTTGCTTAAGAAATGCTTGAGCCTCACATCTCTGACTCTATATACCAGACACATGGTCTATAGACATCTGGATTCAAGCACAGCTGCCCGAATGAGTGTTTAGGACTCATTTGACCTGATCCCAGGCCAGTGAGTTCAGATTCAACTGTAATTCTGTTCTCAAGTGCAGAGATGAAGGCTGAGTGACAGGCTGTTAATGTATTTTCCTTTCTCCCTTGCAGGGAATGCAAGTCTCCCTTGAAGGTGGCACCATATACAGATCCTCCCCACAGAAAATGAACAGCCAAGATGTCAGTGGAATTGTCATTGACTAATTATTGACTGCTGAAGAACAGATGAATGTTGCTTCTAGTGTGATTTTATGATCTTGATCCCTCTTTCAGTTTCTCCATGTCTCTTAGAGCCCATATTCTCTATAGAACGCTCTTAATCTTCACGCCTGTCAATCTCACTACTCTGATTGCTATATCTTGTATTTCTGAAATCTGCTGTCATCGTCATTGCTAACAAGAATGCCGGAGTGGATCCAGTCTTCTAATTTTAAGAAGTGCCAGAGCAGCAACAGATGCACTATATGACAAACACTGATTTAAGAAGCAAAGTGGAAGTGGGGGAGAAAATTCAGAAAGTCACCTGTAAACAAGTTTGCTGAAACTGCAAAATTAAGAAGCATTTTGTCAGCCCAGATCTCTGTAGTGAGTTGCCTAAATATCTGGAATGCTTCTCCAATAATTCTCAACTCCATATTCTCATTTGCAGTCATTTTCTTGTTGTCACACACTCAAATATAGGCACCTCAAGATTTGTGAACTGACAGCAAATACAGATACAGGCAACAGAAGAATCATTAGCCAAGAAAACAGACCATATTCATTGTGGCACCAAAGTCTCAGCACCCTGAGGTTCACAGAATCACAGAATTGCCTAGATTGGAAAAGAACTTTAAGATCATCAAGCCCAATTACTAACCTCACACTGTCAAGCCCCTGACTAAACCATGTCCCTAAGCACTATGTCTACATAACTCTTAAATACCTCCAGGGATGGGGACTCCACCACTGACCTGGGCTACCCCTTCCAATGCCTGAGAACCCTTCCAGGAAAGAAATTCTTCGTGACATCCAACCTAAACCTCCTCTGGTGCAACTTGAGGCCATTTCCTCTTGGCTTGTCACTTGTTGCTTGGGAGAAGAGATGGACCCCTACCTCTCTACACCCTCCTTTCAGGTAGTTGTAGAGAGCAACAAGGTCTCCTTGTCAGCCTCCTTTTCTCCAGGTTAAACAACCCCAGTTCCCTCAGCCACTCCTCATAAAATATGGGCTCTAGACCCTTCGCCAGCTTTGCTGCCTTTCTCTAGAAGGTGCTCCAGCGCCTCAATGTCCTTCTTGTAGTGAGGGGCCCAAAACTGAACCCAGCACTCAAGGTGCAGCCTCACCAGTGCCAAGTACAGGGGCACAATCACTTCCCTGGTCCTATTGGCCACACTGTTCTTGACACAGGCCAGGATGCCATTGGCCTTCTTGGCTACTTGGGCACACTGATGGCTCATGTTCAGTTGGCTGTCAGCCAACACCCCCAGGTCCCTCCCTGCTGAGCAGCTCTCCAGCCATTCCTTCCCAAGCCTGTAGTGATGCTGGGGGTTGTCGTGGCCAAAGTGCAGAACCTGGAATTTGGCCTTATTGAAACTCATACAACTGGTCTTGGCCCATTGATCCAGTCTGTCTAGATCCCTCAAGGTGAATGCAGATCACTAGGCGAATGTACAATTGAGCTAAGGTAATGCAAGGAAGAACTTAAACTGGTACACTTAACTCTTCACATAAGTACATTAATCATCAGCAACAAAGTGTTATCTGCAGTGGTTGACATATTGCCAGCATGTGCAATCCTGCCCTGGAGGAAATGGTCAGCCATTAACATCAATGGAGTTACATTAGCTACTGCCTCTGAGGAACTGAACTGTAAGAGATAAGAGTGCCATCAAGTATGAAGAACAAAAAGCAATGAAGCATTGTATCTTACTACTATAAAAGTTGCCCCTTCTCTTTCTACAGTCTGTTAGCCTATAGAAGTAATTCTATTTAACAAGAAATGAAAACTTCTGGCTCTATGGGACAGAAAGCTTGTCTCCAAAGCTGTGCATAAAGAAACTGGCTTCTATATGCTGTAAAAAATCAACTCTCTTCAGTAATAAATGTTCCTGGCAACAAGCACTGGAGAGTATTATGAAATTATCCTTTCAGAGTAACTTTCAAAACTTCTGAAGAGTTAAATATTTTTCCAGTGACTTCAGTGTCATGTGATCATTCAACGGCTTGTTACAGCATTTAATAAAACATACAGTCTGAAGATCTAAAATTTTGGATTTTTGCAGACTAATATTGCCAACAGGAAAGTCCAAGTAGTAAGTTGAAAACACTTCTGTTATTTGCCCTGTACCTCATGGTAAAGCTACATTATGTCAAAACCAATCAATGTGTGATTCTTTCCATCTTCTAAACATATCTCTTAAAGTTAATTTAAAAAAAGAATTCACTAGGAAGCTTTCACATGACTCAGTGTCACCAGCACTTCTTTGCGTCCTACATAAACAGGTTAGGTTCTACTTACAGAATCTGATTGCTACTATTTTCAGTAGTGCAGAACCCTCCATATATTTAGAAACTTCTCAAGTATCGTATGATTGCAAATAGCAGTTTTTACATCATGTATCACACACACTGATTTTCATGTCTACACTATTATGTGTGGCTGGGAGCTGTGAATGGTGCAAAGTAGCAGATTGGTATGAACAGAAAATTATGATTAGGAGAAATAATAACCATTAAATTAGAAACTGGTTTACATTTAATGATCTATACACAACACAGCTTCTCTTTACTTATAATAAGTGGCATACCTCCTAAACCCACAGACCTCTGTAACAAGATATTTTCCATAAGGTGACTCAAAATCATTGCTGCTGCAGATTAAGTCATACGCATTGTAGTCTACTGGTCTCTTTTTCTGGTCCTCACACATACCTACATACATACACCCACACTTACAGTTCTTTTTCCAGGCAAGGCTAAGGAGGAGGGATCCCGGCTGAACTTTCCTCAAAATTATTCCACTGAGGAAGCAGGGCTTATCTCCCTGAGGAATGAGCTGCCAGAATCTCTCTTTTGCAGGTTGGAGTCTGCAGCCTGTGGATGTCCCCATGCTAGAGCCAGGAGCTGTGCCCAAAGAGGTCCGTGACTCCATGGGAAGCTTGCTTTGGAATATCTTGTTCCTGGACTTCCATGCCAGTTAGAGCAGCAGAGGCGAACTGACTGAACCCCCATTCCCTGTACCCTATGCCGCTGGGGGGGGGTAGGTAGAGACATCAGGAGCAAAGCGATTTGAGCCCAGGAAGAAGGGAGGGGTTGGGTAAGGTGTTGTAAGATGTGGTTGTTCTATCTAGTTAGGTGAAATGGCAACAAATTAATCTGTTTTGCCCGTGACCATAACTGTTGAGGGAGCCGTCCCTGTCCTTCATTCCTAATCCTGTGCCCACTTTGTTGTGTCTCCCATCCCAGCTCACCGGGTGGGGGGAGTGACTGCAGGACTGCATGGTCCTACTGTGGGTCAAACCACCACGCACATGTGGAAGAAATTTTGCCTAGTCTGATTTGAAGAGACCTACTGGTAGGTTCTCTCTTGAAAATTTATGCAGCGCCTAGCAGATATAGGAAGTGGAGGTAAGTAGTTCATTCCTCTTCCTGCTTACCTTGGCATAACTACTGACACCACACAAGAAGTCTAAGTATCGTGGACAGCAAGCAGAAATCACTGCTGTCTTCCCTTCATACTCGGAGAAAGTCAAAACTAATCTTATTATCTTTGCCTTTTGAATGAAAAGTCACATGTTGGCCTTTTATATTAACTCCTTGTCCCGGCTGTATCTACTAGGGCACCACATGTTGTTTAATTTGAAGAAACTGCCCTCTTTATACTAGAAACTGCAGACATGTTTCTTTGAGACAGACAAAATTTCTGTCTCAAAGCATTTTTAGTTTCGTTTAGGCCTGTCCTTTTTCTCCTACCTGCCAAAACTATGGATTCCCCATAATGCATACAGGAACAGAGGAGATTCATCTGTATATCGAATTAAATTCCCTCAAAGTTATTTCACAAAATGATCCCATTTACTGCAGAAGGATCCTTCAGAGGCCTGGTGAAAAACTAACCCCCTAAACTAGATGAAAGTTTGTCTCCTGTAGCAACAGCTCTCATTTTTGTGCTTCCATGTTTGTTTTACAGTGGTATAGTCCTTCGCTGACAGACTGCAGGTAGTAGTTTGAATTCAGCACCATATACAAGTTGCTGAAGTGAGAGACTGTCAGCTATTTATTTTTTCACACATGAGCATTTCACTCAGGAACTATAAAATGCTTCATCCTCTCTGCATTTTGTAACGGAGAATAACATTCAGCCCCTTGTGTTTTAGTTCCCTTGATCTATTGTCCACACATTTTAAGGAGAGGCTGACAGCTAGCATGTCAGTTATTTTGAGATATCTGTCTCTGTCAAATTCAGAAATCCCAAGAAAATAAACGAAGTGCAGGATTATAAATACATGTGAAACCAGAGCTGTCAACACTCTCAAGGATTTTCCATTGTGCCTGCTGCACTATTTTTAAGCTAAGATTTCCCAGATGTTTGGTAGGAATGTTCAGAGAGTAAAGCATTCAATTCTTCTGATGGCTGCAACATTCTTAAATATCACCTATTCAAAATTGGGGGTTTGTGCCAGATTTATTTTTCTCAATCGTACAAGTGGAATAGAATAATAATAAAAAAATGTTTAGTAGGTATACATAGCTTTTGATGGCCTGAAAGCTATTTTCAGGTACACTTAGTTATTCAGAAGAATAAAATGTGACAGAGACACCCTGAAAGGATGCTCCTCATGTCTGCTTATGCTGGTCTTCAGAAGCCAGCACTGGGTCTCTATTGCTCTGAGCCCTAGAAGAGCAGAGCAGGAATTATTCGGGTCCAGAGAAGAGTAATGAGGCTGGTGAAGGGACTTGCGCACAAGACCTATGAGGAGAGGCTGAGGGAGCTGGGGTTGTTTAGTCTGGAGAAGAGAAGGCTTAGAGGTGACCTCATCACTCTCTTCAACTACCTGAAGGGAGGTTATAGCCAGGTGGGGGTTGGTCTCTTCTCCCAGGCAACCAACAATAGGACAAGGGGGCATGGGCTCAAGCTCTGCCAGGGGAGGTTTAGGTTAGATGTTAGGAAAAAATTCTTTACAGAAAGGGTAATCAGGCACTGATTGTGAGAGCTAAAAGCTCCCCTGGCTCCAAGGTGGAGACCCCCAGGCTGGGCCAGTGAGCACCAGAGAAATACCTCTGCCTTTCTAGTCAAGCAGGAGGAGAGCTGTATACTGTAATGTAAGTAAATATAGTTTAAACGTACTTTCTTAGAAACCTATTTTTTATGCTAGTTGAGAAAGCTGACTGACCCATTTTCTATGTCCCTTAAAATGGCCAATTTTCACTTGCTTTTTTTTAGTCAAACTGCATTTGGAAGGAAATTCGATTCCAGATGAAAATATATAAAAGAGAAGTTCTAGAACTAGTAGATCTTATATCATTACGCTCATAATGAGTCATCTTGTGATTTTTACTCTCATTCTGGCTCAGACTATGGATGGTCCAGTCACTAACAACATCTTAAAGGCAGGAAAAATCCCCTCTGATTCCTCAGAAGAGGCTGCTATTGTCAGAATAGGTCTAATGTAAACACAGCCTCCAGGTGCTTGAACAGTGACACTCCCACCAGAGCAGTGCTTTGGCTTTCTTTAAAACACAGGTAGTGCACCTCTACAACTTGATTACTATTTTTCTGTGTAGCTTTTAAAAAAAAAAAAAAAATTATAACATAATTTATATTTATGACATATCCCTCAAACCAGGTTCCCAAGCTTCAGATTCAGCTGTATATGGCTGTTAGGTATGACATGGAGCATATGGCAGATACATGCCTTCTAGAGGATTAGGGTACTGTAAGACATGCCAAGTGACACTACACATGGTAGGCAACTGAATCAAGCCCCTACAGGAAGCTTAGTAATAAACTGCTGTAAAAAAAATAAGCAGGAAAATTTACTATGATAGATCAATAATCCCCAAATGTATGTTTTCACAGACTTTCATGAAAAATGGGGACTGATGCAGGTTTCATCTTCATTGGGTTATGTCAGGCATAACAGGCAAATTATGTGTTACAAGCAGGGATGATAAACAGGCTCTCAGGGGCAAAAGGGCTAATTACAGCAATGCACTTCCCTTTCTGTGACACATGAATCAATATATACTTGGTATATGGTAGTAAGTTGTAGCCCTGTACTGTTTCCAAAAGTAAGCCTCTTGTGTTCCTCAGGCAACGCGTGCAGCACTCTGGATTGCTACCACCCCACAGACCCCAGTCAGAGGATTGCTGCTAGGCAGCCAACATGATAACCGAATTAAAATGTTTATCTTAAGAATGTTCTGCTCACGTTTGAATTAAGAGTCAAGCTGTTTCCTATGCTTTTATTAAAATACAAAAGTTTTCCCATTCCGAAGTTTTACTCTACTCTGTATACAGTCAGCTACTGTAATTTACTGTCCTGTTAAGTTCCTATATAAGCTGCAGAAAGCTTAAAAGGTTGTAGCTAGGTGACTTGTGTTCACTGCTCACAGTCATCAAATTACGTCAGAAATGAAGTAATGTAATTGGCTTTGCCACCCAACACACAGATTTTAAGATTGCACTTACGTCTCCCTCTATGTGTAAGTGGATTCGGCATGGTTTATATTACAGGGAAGACTAGCTTCTGTACACAGCTCCTTTTCTTCCCACTCTCTTTTCCTCTCACTCACACATACATACACGTGCTTTTACTCAAGAGATGTTCAATAACTGTAATGTTAAAGTTCTTTGACCCTAGGCCATTAGCCCTCTCAGGACAGACCCAATAAACAACTGAAAACAACTAAGAGTTGTAGGCATCTGATCTCTGGAGGAAACACCAGAACTCTGCAGAAGATGCCTGTGTGGTGACAAGCGAGATGAAGGCAAGTCGGAGTGCAACCTACAGAGCCTGCATGCTGACCTGTGTGCTACCATCTCGTAGGAAATGTTTTCTGCAGGAGCAATGGCTGTCTGCAACACAGCCTCTGTAGCTTAGGCACTTGACAGTGCTGCAAGAAGATGCATTCAGTCATCCAGGATCTTCAATTAAGAATCCATCTCAGGATCCTTCTCTTTTAAAGCGTAATCAGAGAAAAGGGCAACTGCCCACCTCTTCTGTAACAATTACATGTCAAAGAACTTGGAGATTCAATTCCTTTATCAGTATGAGAAGTCTCAAGTCCACATTGCCAGTGTCCTTTCCACCACCAAGGAGACTACTGTGAGTCTTTCTTTTAAAATTAGATTACAGCGCAGCAAACTGCTTATGAATGGTGGGCAGGATGCAAGAACAAAACTCTTCCTGCTGTTGGCTAGGGTGCAGTCTTGGAAGGAGAGAACTGAGATTCCCAGCCCTGCTTTAAGCATAATTTCTGTACTTTATCTTGTTTCTATTACAATACATATCTACAAAATATTAACGCATACATTCAATTATTAACTCCTTTATATATAATTTTCCGGTACTAGCATGCTTCTCTCAGAGCACAGGTTAATACACTTCTGTAAACACTGTTAAACATCAATTATCTGTTATTTGCACATCACCAAGTTAACATCAGCCAAAGAAAATTTCTCATTACTTAAAGTCTGAGCGACATACAGAGATCCCCTTCAAAGGAGACGTCCACACATCCTTTAGAAGTTACTCACTTTCCCTAAGTGACATGGGAGTATCTGGATCTTTGTTAAGAGCCCATTATTTCCATAAATGACAGGATAGCTGTGAAGTCCAGAATTGCTCTGCAGTTGGATCTCCACTCAACAACACTGTTGAAAAGGAAATATATGAGATACGTTTTCCTATCCTTATGCCTTCCCATAGGAAACAACAGCCTGATCTCATGTCACAGTGTGCTATATTAAAAGAAATGTCATAATAAATAAAATCTCAAGCTCTGAACCATTGTGGTCTTTGAGCGGGTACTTAGGAATCCCATTTTCTCAGCTAAATTCCAACCGGCTAATAACAACATTACCTACTAAAGTCTCTCGCATAGCTTGGAGACCATCTTGAGCCTTTGTGTTGTAGACTGTACTGGCTGAAGCACGACATTTCCAATGTAGTTGTGGTTCCTTTTCACAAAGTGAGGAAGCAACACATGCCTGAAACAGATGATCCAAATGTGAATATTCTTGCACAGTATTCATTTTTACAAATAAGTCATTTTCCGTAGTCTGACAATTAGCATAAATCTTTTGCTTCCCCTAATACTAAGTTTTTATATTATTACTTTGCATTTAAAATACCACAAAGTCGACGTCAGAATTTTTAGCACTGGAGAAAAGGACGCTACTGTATTTCATGTTCTTGCAAAGAAACGCTTTGGAGAAACTTTGAATACATGTTCTCTGCCTTGGGCACTAGAGGTCACCAGTGGAACAGACACGGGGAGAGAGATTTGTTTTATGATCTTCAGCAACACAGACATGAGGCCTCAAGCCCTCTCCTGTGACTTTCATTTAAGTTATTACTGGAAGTCCTTTGGCATCTCGATTTTTGGAAGAGCGAGAAGATTAAACTATTTCTTTCAAGTGCGATATGTCTCAGATGTATCGCTGTGTATCTATTTGAAAGGGATGGGTGTCTCTTGAAAATATGATTTATTCATCCCTCTGATACTTGAGAGCTCCTTGGCCGATACCTGCTGTATTTGAGCTCTGAGTAATGTTGTTGAGACAGAACCACAGAACACCCAGCAGAAACACATGTTGTTTCAAACGAAACAGCATGGCCCATTTCAAGACAGAAACAGTGCTCCTTTACTGGTTCCATGTGTGGCATGCGAAGGGTTCACTGAAGCAGAACGTTCAAGAACACCAGTTGCGTTTTTTTGACTAAGAGACCACACCATCTTTCAATACATTCAGGACCTTCCATTTCTGTGAGTGACGCTTATGATAAAATACTCCCAAGTCCTCTTGCATGTGAAGTGGCTCAGAAATGCTTAGAAATCTATGCCACAGCGCAGCCATTCTTTAGAGAAAAAAAATATATCTAGCTTTTAGCATCTAGAAGAAGGAAATTTGCTTAAAATATTTTTTATCAGATCAGTAGTTAAATTTAACAGCCATCAAGTTTATACACTCTATCAGCTATTTATATAATGCTGATACTAATACAAGCCTAAATAAGAAGCAGGTTTTTTTAGCGATGATTCATTTTATAAAAGCGTTGAACTGGTACAGTGTAATAAACATACTACTGCAAATATAGAGACTTGTCATAATCAAACAGTACTACCTAACAGAAAAGCTTGGTGCATCAAAAGTTATTCCCGTGTTAAATATTAACTCCAAGATTGTTTTGTCAAAAGATTTAGTAAGATTTTGGATATTAAACCTATCACAGACTGAAATTTTGGTGAAAAATCTATTGAAACGCTATAAACCCTGACATCTGCAGTAAGTAGCAATACCACACAGGTTTTTTTTCATGCTTGCTTTCTTCACCTAGGTTTCATCTAACTTTGAACTCATTTTATGTGCAGTACATAAAGAATTTTTAAAGTTACGCAAAGTTAAAAATTAGGCAGGTAGGAGAAATCTTACCCTTGAAAGAAATAAAAACAACTGGACACTATATGCTACATATTTTCACTACTTTGTTTAAAATAACATATTGATGCACTTAAAACACTTCAGATCTGTGTGTTATTTATGATGCTGTAAACATACAGAAAAGCATAAAAGTCACATTTTCCACTGCATCCAAGGAGACATTTAAAATTACAGCTATTGGAAATCTGTTTTACGAGCTGTGTGAAAGATGTAGTTAAATGCAGTGCTATAAACTTTCGTCTATAATACCCTATGTATTACCACTCCTAGATAGTGTTAAAGAAAAGAAAAATCAAACTAGATTGAGACTTCTAGCTATGTTCTGATTTTTCTACGTCCTTCTGAAAGGAATGTGAGAGCACATGTGACTCTAACCCACATCTTATACATCCTTGTATTAGCAAGACACAAAATAAGAACACTGCAATATACAAGTTAATGCACTACTTATGATCAAAGGTAAGCAGGGAAGACAGCCCAGCTCAGCGGGGAAGGCTATCAAGGAGCTGTGTGAAGCTTTGTGAGTCAGGCAGCAGATCTGGGACGCAGAACTTGGTGGAGGGTCTTTTCTTGTGAGCTCCTGCAGCTTCTGCTCACAAGCTTTTTTTGTCTTCTCTCCTCCTCCTCTTTCTCTCACTATCCCACAGCAAAAGTCAGCTGAGTGTAAGCAAGCGGAGCATAATGTGGCCATACCTACAATACCGTCATGCCTGCGCACAACCCAAGGTATCTCTTATACAGGAACCAATGCACACGGGAAGAAGTATGAAGTGCCAGCAATAGCAGAGAACTGTGCTTGCATGGGGAATTCACCATGGGGCAAATATAGCTGCTTTCAGCTTCTTTTGGGCAACCCATCCATGCAATGCAGCATCCATACGTACCAGCTACAGTCTTCACTGCCCACAGTATTTGTCCAGTAAGTCTGAGCTGGATTTACTTAAACAAATGGCTTCACTAAGGGCAAATCGTGCCTGACCAATCTAGTGGCCTTTTATGATGGAGTTACAACATTGGTGGATAAGGCTAAAGCAACTGATGTCATCTACCTGGACTTGTGTAAGGCGTTTGAAACTGTCCTGCATGACATCCTTCTCTCTGCATTGGAAACACGTGGGTTTGATGGATGGACCACTTGGTGGATAAGGAACTGGTTGGATGGCTGCGCTCAAAGAGTTGTGGTCAACAGCTCAATGTCCAAGTGTAAAGCGGTGATGAGTGGTGTCCCTGAAAGGTCGGTATTGGGACCGGTGCTCTTCAACATCTTTGTCAGTGACATGGACAGTGGGATTGAGTGCACCCTCAGCAAGTTTGCTGACCACACCAAGCTGAGTGGTACGGTTGACACGCTGGAGGGACGGGATGCCATCCAGAGGGACCTTGACAGGCTTCAGAGGTGGGCCAGTGCTAACCTCATGAAGTTCAACAAGGCCAAATGCAAGGTCCTGCATGTGGGTTGGGGCAATCCCAAACATAAATACAGGTTGGGTAGATAATGGATTGAGACTAGCCCTAAAGAGAAGGACTTGGGATTGGTGGTGGACGAGAAGCTGAACATGAGCCGGCAATGTGCGCTTGCAGCCCAGAAGGCGAATAACCATATCCTGGGCTGCATCAAGAGAAGCGTGGCCAGCAGGTCGAGGGAGGGGATTCTCCCCCTCTACTCTGCTCTTGTAAGACCCCACCTGGAATACTGCATCCAGTTCTGGAGCCCCCAACACAAGAAGGACATGGACCTGTTAGAATGAGTCCAGAAGAGGCCACGAGGATGATCCAAGGGCTGGAGCACCTGTCCTATGAAGACAGGCTGAGAGAGTTGGCGCTGTTCAGCCTGGAGATGAGAAGACTCGGGAGATCCTATAGTGGCCTTCCAGTAGCTGAAGGGGCTACAGGAAAGCTGGGAAGGGACTTTTTATGAGGGCAGTTGATGATAGAACAAGGGGTAATGGCTTTAAACTGGAAGAGGGTAGGTTTAGATTAGATATTAGGAAGAAATTCTTCACTGTGAGGGTGGTCAGACACTGGAACAGGTTGCCCAAGGAAGTTGTGGATGACACCTCCCTGGAAGTGTTCAAGGCCAGGTTGCATGAGGCTTGGAGCAGCCTGGTCTAGTGGAAGGTGTCCCTGCTGATGGCAGGGGGGTTGGAACTAGATGATCTTTAAGGTCCTTTCCAACCCAAACCATTCTGTCATCTATGATATGTTACCTTTTTACATAGTGCATTCACAAAAAGTCTGGTACCAGTGAAGGAAGGCAGTTATGAGATACAGCTCTGCAATCACTCTACTACAACAAGTTAGCTTTCATCTGGGTCAGTTCCCTGTTGCCTGTACCCTGTAGTCAGAGAAGTGTGTGTTGTGTTAGCACAAAACTGGTGCTGGCACGAGACAGCAAACACGGGAACGGATGAATAGGACCAGCCCTTTTGGCAGAAGTCTGCATTAGCTTGACTGAAAAGTCATCACTGAATTCCAGCATGTATTTTATGAATGTGACCAATGACAGACAGAAGTTGGGATCAAAAGACATGAAAGATGGCCTTAAATTTCCCCTTTAATGTAAAACATCCAGAAATGCTGATATTCAGGATATGCTATTGAGTTCCTCCCATGCCTTTGTGGATGTGGGTCTCAGCAGAGGGTAAGGGCATTAGCATATGAGATGGGGCTATATAGCTGTGTTTGAGGAACCAAGGACTTTTGCTTTGTTGATCTCTGGGAAGCTTCTGACATTTTTACTGTAATAATTTACTACAGTTTTCATATTTGGTGAATATACGCAGGTCCTGGAAAAGCTCTTCTGTATTTACATAAATCTACTATAAATAAGGCTCATTTACCTTCATCCATCCATCATATAGCTCTGAAACTAGAAGAAGTAAATATTGGACCTGGCAAATACAATATTTTATGCCTCCAGTCCCTTCCCATTTTCTTAACTTTCATGATCTTCCAAAACTATGATTCTATTTCAATTATTCAGTTGTTGTGTTGGGTTGGTTGGGGTTTTTGGGGGGCTTTTTTTTGTTTTTTTCTAAAAATGTCTATTTGATGAGAAAGCTCTGTTCAGCTGGAAAACAATATTCTGAATAGGAGACTATGTTCAGGTTGGCGAACCTAACAGATGGGCCCACTGCATCAATTTTCTGATTCTTTCCTCTAAGTAGCCGAAACCCTCACTGGTTTTCACAAAGGATCAATATGTTTCTCAAGTCCTCAGCCTTGCTTTACCTGCTTTGCACTGACCTTGTAGAGTAGGGTAGTTTACTTGAGCATTTGTGGCTCTCTATAGCTTGTAAGTAGCTCCCCCCACTTGGGTCGAGGTCTGGGCTCAAAGAAAAGAGGTTGCACCCATCACCACATTGGTTCAGAGGAACTTGGCTGCTTGTGTTTCTTAAGAGCTTCGGCTTGCTGAACAAGTCAGGGTAACTTCTGGCACACATAAATTGCTTTGACTTGAGACCTAAGCACATAGCCCTGCAGCGTCAGGGAGGTGGCAGAGGTAGATTAGAGCTCCCTGTGTGCTTTGTTCATGAACCTCACTGTGCATTTCCAAAGCTGTTAAGGTTTTCCACCAGACTTGTACCATACCAGGAGTGAAGTTAACCAGCACGGTTACCTTTGCTGTCAGAGCCCCTGCA
>NW_010303278.1:23776-56513 GCF_000700745.2 Antrostomus carolinensis
ATCCTGAGATCGTATAGTTGCTGGACTTCAACAGAAATCAACTTGTAACACAGAGACTATGTTGGTGGGGGAAGGCACAGCACTCTATCCATGGCCACCCACTGCCTAGAAAAAGTCTGGCAACAGGGGTGTTATTCTTGTTCCATTGGCAATCGTGGGACTTGTGCTAGACTTGATCCTAAATGAATGCATTTTTCTGACCCAGAGTCCTTTTATGTGGTTCGGCATGGAAAAGTGCCACGGTATTTGTCACAAAAAGTCCTTGCTGGCTAATCTGTTTTTAGGATTGTTGATGGTTTATAAATTAGAATTATTAGTCAAACATTACTCTGTGTGTGCAAACTCACGCAGAGTGGGGGTTACAGGGCCAGCATGGAACCACCTTGTTATCTGTGGCAAATTGTTTTGACACAAGGGAAAGGTAGTCGGAGCAAAACCAGGACCGTACATAAGCTTTTTACCCCTGACATGTACTCTAACATATCTTAGTTGTTGTATTGGCCATGGAACATTTATCAATCTCCAATAAAAGTGAACTTCTTATGTTCCAAAGCTTTAGCAGGTCCCATTCAAATATGCCATATGCTCTGTGGCAACTAACTGCCTTGTTATTTCTCTCCATATTAAACAGAACAGAGACATAATAAAAATTTAAAGATTAGAGAGGGCAGACTAGATGAGTCTGCTAGTTGTCTTTAATCAAAGAACAAGTCCTTCAGTAGTGCACCAGCCTGCCTTTCATAGGCATACAGGATGCCCATCCTAGAGGTGACCTGAAAGAGGCATTAAGTGCTGAAGAACCCTTCCTGAGTGTGTGACCATAAATCCCAAGTCAGGGAAGTTCTGTCACTGACAACAGACTGAAATAATGAGAAAATTAAAGTTGGCAGGCACTCATGTACATCCATGTGTTGCTGTGCTAACCCGACTTCCAGATGCCACGCTGCCAGATTTTCTTACTCCCTTTGTATTCCAAATTCCTTGTTTATCCAATTAGCATGAGTAAAATCATATACGAATATACATACAGTGCTACAGTCTACGACAGATTTAGATCTGTCTTGAATCGCAGAACGTTCAAAACAGCAAGAATATCTCAAGTCATATAGACCCTATAATTTTTTGTCATTCCACATCTCAATGAGTTTTAGAGCCCCTTTGCCTGTTCTTTGGACCTTCTTACATTAAAATGTTCTTGGTGAAATGCAGAGTTGCTGATAAACATAAAACAAATATGGATTCATTTTTTCAAAAATTGGAATTTTTTTGCCCGTGTTCCTCCCTGCCCCTAAAATTCAAAGCTTGAAACTCAGAAATGGGGAATGTCATCAAATGTGGAAGGAAAAGACCATGTTAGCTGCTCCTCAGACCCTGAAAGTAGGCCACTTTCAATTGGATGATGAACATGGATCTTCTGTACTCAGTGCCACGTGAAAATCTGTCCCTGCAGCTGTTGGTAACTATTTTTTGCATCAGACTGGTTCTGATAAACGTTTTTTGGTCATATCCACACAAACAGATATTCACAGTTTTGGGAGAATGACTTCCTTGACCTGTAGTTTTTTCTGGTAGTGGAATCCAAATTCTGTACATTCCACTCTTTTTCCAGGAACGCTAACTACAAAATTAATACAACGTGCAAAACAAAGGACAAATCTAAGGATCAAACGGGGGAAAAAAACCCACCAAAACCAAACTCCTGTTTACACTAATACAGAGTTTAACACCACAGCGTAACTATGCTTGCCGTTCCCTCCACTCAATTTTATTTAAGAACCCACTAAATATATTTGCTTTGATATCCCTTTCAGCCTTTCAGATTTCACTCTCTTACAAGGCAACCTGAAATATGTTACTTGTTTTCTGTTTGGCAAAAGATATTAGAAAGATCAGAAACGTTTGTATTATTCACAGTCACATTAGAGTGAGAGCATGTGGCAGCTGCTAACTGCCTAGAATTTAAGTAAAAATTCTCCATTGAGCTTTCTATGTACATACATACATGTGTATAAAAATATATATACACATACAGTATATATAGGTACACAAGGTCAGCTTCCAGACAATTCCTCTAGAGCATTTGATACAGCTGCTGACAGAAGCTAGGCTACAGAGCTACATGAACAACTGATAAATCTATAGTGACAACTTCTCCTTGCCAAAATTTGTTGGGCAACTTTTCATGTAGAGGAGGGTGCTGAAGCAGTGACTTGAAGGGTTTGAACCTTCACCTTGCTCTACACAGCCAGAACCCCACACCATTTTTAATCCTTTTCACCTCGCAGGGGAGAAAGGATCCCCAGAACTGTGTTACCTCTCTAAAAGATGCACATATATCTGAGTGAAGATCAGACTTCCTTGGATTTCTGGGCACAGTGTAAAAGGAGGGAAATTCTGTCTTTCCCTAAACCTACTAGTACTTGACATTGCTTTTTAATCTAGCACAATCAAAACCCAAGTTATGACGCACAGCTAAGCGGATTCATTTTATGTGAAGTCTATGACACTGGAGATGTGTTCAGCTTCTGAAACACAAACATAAAAACCCCCTAGAAGTATGATCTGCAACATGCCATTTAGTGTCTCCTAATTAACATTCTTCTTTCCTTATCAAACATCTCTAAAGGACACGTCTCTATGCAGACTAGAATAAAACCTGCTGTATCAATAGGTGGCAACGATGTGTGAAGCTGAGCTCATGCTCTACATGTGCAGAGTAAGATAATATGCACCGAGTACAACCTACTGTATACTCTACCATGTAAGTGAATGTTTTATCCTCGTCTACAATTACAGCTAACCGAGGATATGCACCCATTCATTTGCTTCTTTTAGAGGTACACGCTGTCAGCAACACATGATTTTAAAAGTGTTAACAAAGTGCAAACTTAAGACATTTGCAGTCTCAAGGCAAAAAAAAGTGAACATGTGAAAACAGGAAAGAAAAACGTAAATTGCAGGACAGACTGCCATTTACAATAATGGGCTATCTATAGATGAACTGAAAAATCTTAAAGTCTATAAAGTGGCTGAGGCTGAACTTCAGACGTTAATTTGGTTAAAATATTTCCTGTTTTTTTGGGTCTTTGTTGGTTGTTTTTATTTTGTTGTTTTTGTGGTTTAGTTCACCTCAGCCAGTCAGTCCAAGTTAACACTGTGTTTTTTTGCAGTATGGCCAAAGCTCAAGTGTCAAGGGTAGTGGTGATTAATACATCCACGTTTTTCCAAGTCTAGCTAAGCCTATATAATCTTTCTTCCCTTTCTGTTTCTCAGACTCTCTCCTCTTTTCATTTAGAACATCCTCTAAAACATAAGTTAGATCCCGAGTAGAGAAACAAAGGGAATTTCATGACTAGACAGAGGTCCACTGATCTAAAATACAGGAATTCATGAATTTGACATTAGCTGCAGTTGCTTACAAGCCACTGCCTCAGTCATGGTTTAATACTGTTTACAAGAAAAGGAAAGGAATGGTCAACATATGTTGTGGAAAGAATGAGTGACCCTGGTGGAATGGGTATCAGAGATCATGTATATTGCTCACCAGCAAGACATCTGTTTTCAACTATGGTGTTTTTATTCAAGGACTGATGAATAAAGTCTCATGATATCTAAGGACCATTGCTAACTCTTGTGATAGTCACAGAATTTCTCAAAATGTCAGTCCTATCACCCTGCACTAGTGATGTTGTCCATGCCAGCCTGTTTGCAAAATATGCTGTGGTCAGTATATGTGCATGTTTGATTGACTTCTAACCTTCAGTTCCTGCTACTACCACATTTCAGTCATCATGCCAGGCTAGGCCAATTAATTCAAATACTGAAATTAAAGTGGGACATATAAGCAGTATCACATCTCTGAAAAGGAATTAACCCATAGAATCTTGCTCCCTATTTTGCTAAAACATTCCTTCAAAAATACTTACAATACAACACAAGTCTGACATTTACCTGCGTATTGCCACTGAACTGGTTTGCTGCTATACAGGAACCTTTACAACACAGAAAAATATTAATGAAATAACCTTTGAAAGAACAGTCAGATGTAATGCAGATGAAATGCAAATAAGCTCCAAGTGCCAGACTTTTTTTAAAAGATAATTCACTGTTATTGGGAGGGAGGAGATGTTTATAGTAGTCTTATCCCAGAAGGCCACCACATACAATATTCCTACTGACTTTAGTAATTATAGTAGGTGCAGATTTATGGCTGGGTATAAGGACGTTTCAGTCTTCACCTCTTCACCTCTTATTAGCACTTGTCTTCTGCTTCCTTGCCACAGTTTAAGCAGTCCCAGATGCTGTGCAGTTCCAAAGCTCCCTTCTAGCTCCCATAAAACCAGAAAAAAAGTATGTTGTGGAGTACATTGTGAGGGGTAGAGATGGGGCAGGAGAGCAGAGCGGAAGGACTCTCTGTGGAATATGATCTGATGAGCAAAGGATGGTCTCAGCTCACTGTCAGTTAGAGTTAAATCTGATCTTGCCCTGAATATACAAAAATTTTCAAGCTTTATGCTTTCATTAGTACAAATATCTTCATCAAAGCTCAAACCATTCAATTTATTTTTTTTGTAAGAAAACATAACAGTGAATGGATAATGTTATGTTTTCATGTTTCTAACTATCAGAAACATGAAAAAACAAACTCATAAATTTAAAACAATTAGAAATTTTTCATTGTCTTCATGAACGAATCTGTTCAGGCATTTCAAAATTACAACAATTTGGCCAGTTATAATTTCAGTTATTAGGATAAATGAAACTATTAAATCCTTATATAGAATAAAAGAATCAAGGCTAATGCCATTTTATTTGAATAAGAATACATGGGATTTGCTTTATCCTAAAGTTACCATTTAAAAATATCATTACATTGCTCTAAATCTGGAAGGGGCTCCTACAAAATGTCTTGGGCTGTAAAGTAACGTGGAGAAATGGATATAATTCTCTCTGGATATGAATATATTCTTCTCAGAGTATTACAGGTCTTGCAGTTATGAATGATACTTTCCACAGTGCTGTGGTAAACGGGAATTTTAGTTTACCATATTCTAGCTATAATTAAGAAAGATGGTTTAGTCTCTTTGCCTTTTTATCTCTGCCAGGAGGTCAAGATTCATATAAAGATACACAACCGTCTCTCCAGTATTCTTTCCCTTTGTAGCCAAATGCCTCTCCCTTTTCTGGCACACTCAGTCCTCGTTATTGTAGAGTCAGAGATTCTGCCTTTAATATTACTAATAAAATGGGATGCAGGGGGCAATCTGATAAGACAATGACACACACTCATTGAATGCCATCAGTATTTGATTTTGAAACTCCTTCCATATTTTCTAAGCTATTCCCTATATCAATAAGTAAAAGCCACAACAAAAAAATACCTTTTTCTTATTAGACTGCCAGCGATCCCAAAATCTAGTCGATACCTGTTTCCAATTTGTCTTTGTGGAAAGGAAGCCAAAGAGTTGCTTTTCTTCCTCCTTGCAGAAAGCAGCCAAAATGTAGTCTAACCTGGGTGCACCCACCCACACTCACTAGTGTATGCATTCTAGTCATGACTGAAGTTAATAAATTTGATTAGCTCGTACAGTACTCCAAGCCAGCAGCCCACAAGGCAGGTCCAACCAATACCTTTGGTTCACTCACTGCTCTCAGCAGACCACCAAGGCTCCAGTTTGTATTTTTAAACCTGGGTTAAATTGTGGCATAACCACAAACCATTGTATGCGATTAACAGTGGGGTTCCAATGACTGACTGACAAACAAAATCTTAGCACACTGAGTCTGCTTCTCCCAGTAGTAAACACATGTTATTAATGAAATGATTCTAACAGGCTATACAATTGGAAGCTTTTTTCTTGATTGACAGACTGTGCTTTTCTTAACAGGCCAAATAAAGAGGGCAAAAAGAGTACACTTGTATTTTTCACTTTGTGAAGTAAAGACACAGAATTATTGCAATAATTTCTCCATTCAGTTATAACCTAATGGAATGTTTCTCTAGACCGTCACTGAGTGATGCACTACCTTGATACATATGCTCTGTTACTCTGAACAGAAGGGACTAGCATTTTTAAAAAGCACTGCCCTTCAATCTCTATTGCTTCCTTTCCGTCGCTGATCCACTGCTCTGTCATCATTGACATAACTTAACAGGAGAGCAGTTGATTGGGAAAAACACCAAAAAAGGAGGTCAACATGCATGTGGCATGAGATCATGACACCATCACTCAAAACTGCTTCAGACTGGTACAATTTAATTGCCAGCTGCTCGAAACAACGCTCGCTAAGCTGGACTGGGTATTAAGCAGCAGGATAAAACAGATGGGCTTGTTCATTCATAGACCCTACAGCTCATACTCTTCAGAAGAACCAGCAGTGGCCAAAAAACAGGATGAGAAGTGGTACACAATTTCACCACACTTCTTTCCACATTGAGTGGATGAACTACATATCCAACACATCTTTAATGACACAATTCATAGCAAAATTGTCATCACAACTGTCAAGGCCCCTAAATTGGACCTACAACATTCAGGCATGGGATTTAGTTACACATTCAGTAGCTGTGTTCTTCAGGCTGTTAAGCAGTCCTCACTACTTCAGTCTCTGCCTTGACTGTTCATACACGCTACTACGGTGTCATCTGCCAGGCTAGTTTTGGACAGAGAGAGGAAGCAGGGGTTTCTGTCAGTGCTGCTGCCAAAAGATAAAAATGTAAGTTGAACTCTAGCCTCAATCTGATGAAACCCCAATTTACGGGCAGTTCACCCATCTGGATTATCATTACACTGAACGACACTACTAGTTGGTAAACAGTAACACACATGTATACTCTCACGGTAAACTTGCTCCTGTGCTCAAAAAGATTTGTAATATCTGCCTTACACAGCCTGTCATGCCAATCTGTACAGCAAAACCACTATTACACCACATGCTTGGCCTCCAGAGCTGCAAAGAGAGGATGAGATTAAATACTTGACTTTCAGGGAAGGTTCTTACCGGGAAACAGAAAAGCCATATTTTATACTGAACACAGTCAGTACTCTACTATCATCACTATCTCAGGCCTTTTTTTTTTCATATGGAGCATAGCAGTAGCTAAAGTAAAAGGCCAATATTAATACTGCTATTTTGAGGCTATTAGAAGAAATTGTTCTGTTGCACCATCTTCATGTGAATGGCAATTTTGTTGGAGAAAACAGTTTTCATGGGATTTACTGTTTCATTTCAAAGAAACAAGCTGTGAATGCTGAAAGGAGATTTCTTCCATGTAAGAGGTCACAGTGCATGTTAGAGCAATCCGTCACAGTTGAGTCAGTAATATTTCCATGCTGCACTATCCTCCTTGTACATGGTGTACAGCATGCTAAACTGCCTGAATTGGTATGGTCAGGCTAGAAAAGGGTTTGGTTGGTCACTTTTAAAATTTATTCTTGGTCTCCAGATCTTGCATCTCCCATCTTTGTAGCTTTCTTGGACAGAGAAGTAGATTTATGGGTGGAAGGGAACAGAAACTTAGAAAAGGAAGGGCTGGAGGGAATGAAACAGCAGTGGGGCAGTCAGGCAGGATTATCTGTCAGGCTGTGACTCTGCTTTCTTCTAAAGGTCCACGAGGGATGGTTTGATTTCCCTTCAAACAACTAATGCAGAATTTCCTGGATGGTTCCTGTAGTCTGATATCTACTGCATGTTTACGCACCCACTCTTGTCCTTACTCCTTCCTTCCTCTTCATGTGGGAATAAAATGCTTCTTTCTCTGCAGCTTTGAGAAGCAACCAAACCCAGAAAGCCGGTTGTCCTGCTACTGCTGTTCACCACCACCTCCTTTTCGCGGCTAAGTAGTAGCCACAGGCTTGACCTAGTTCTCTTCAGATTCTGCTCCTGAGGATCTCTCTTCCCAAGAAGAGAATAATTTTTCTTCAAATGGAACTTCAAGGAAAGAGCTAAATTGCTTTTTGCCTGCTCAGTTAGGGTTGCATTATCTTCTGTTTCCCTCATTAATACTAGAGTGGCAAACAAGACTCCCTCACATTCCACAAAGAGGAAGAATGGCAAAACAATAGAAAATGATCCAGCTGTAAATTGCTTTAAACACTAGACTTAAGGAAGGATTTCAGTCAAGGCACTTTTGAGTTTCTCACAGCATGGAATATTCTAAAATAAGGTGACGCCCTCACATTAAGCCTTAGAAATTAACAAGTAACTGTCTTAAACCTTCAACTTGTTGAAAGTAGTTTCAATGGTATTAATGGCTTAAATGAACCAGTATAAATGTTGATAGTAATTTTCATTATTATATATTAGGAATCATGCTAAAGGTAATCTGAGATATTGCTAACCAGGGATTCCTGCCTCTCAAGGACAAGGAGTGAGAATATGAAGTCTGAGTTTTATTGCACCAGCTTGGCTGGCTGTGATGAGGGCTGTGATCATAAAGCACAGGCACATCCTGTTGTCAATTAGACTCACCGGTATTCCATGGCACCAGCATTGGGCCCCTGGGATGTTATATAGTTTGTTTTGCTATGTAAACAGCATGAAGTAATCCAGGCAGTGAAGGACACAGATGAGCAGGGAATGTGCAGTGTACTAAGTAAAAGAATAAAAGCCTGTGAGCAAGAGTCAGAGAATAAACAGTAACAACATCCCTGGGATATAATATCCACTGGTCTGGGGTCATCAAAAATATATACAAAAGAAAGTTAAGGGACCAATTAAAATAAAATATACCCATTCTTTTGCTTCTGTGGAAAGAGCAAGAGAAAGACTTTGTGTAAGGAGAAAAGCCCATTAGTTATTCACTTTGATTTGAGCACATATTAAATGTAGATTCCAGGTGGATTTTTTTTTTACATAGCACCTCTTCTGGGACCTCATCCAAAACTCAATCAATTTCTTGAAAATTTTTGCCCTCCCTTGTTTTCAGTTGGCTTTGAATGAGGTTATAAGATGAAATGTTCGTTCTATACCTGTATATTGATCTATTTTGTGAAAGTCAAATGTAAGATAATGTCCTTAGACACATTTTTAATTGGTGCAACTTAGGCCCCCTTTGTTTGAAAACATAGTCCCATATTGTATTAGAAAAACCTCTGTATTTGTGATACTAGCATAAAATCATACAAAAATGGAACTGCAACAGATTTAAGAATGTGTTCCTGTGTCTTTCTTCCTCTCCTTTTGGACACACAGAAATGAGATATGCAGGATGTTTAAAACCTATCAGAGTTCAATGATCAAAGAAAACATAGAAATCTGTGTTTATTAACAATGTTTGTGTTTAAATAAAACTTTCCACAGCACACAAACATCAAAATATTTCCCTTAGTCCCTTGGCGCTCATTGTTTATGGCATTCAGCATAGAGTGTGCCTTCCCACCCTCTCATTTATAAATAGTGCTTCCCTGATGGTGCTTTTCTATTATCAGTTTTGCAACAACATGTCATTCTATCTTTGAAATTTCTAGATAACACTGTGGAAAAATTGCATGGTTTACTGTTTTGAACACAGGCTTGAGAACCAAGACTCATGGTTTCTATTCCTCTCTCTGTCAGAACTTTGCTGTGTGACTGTGGCCAAGTTACTCAACTTTTCTACTCTTTGTTCTGCTACATCTGCCATTTTCCAGATCATTCATCCTAATTTTGGATAGGTGCAAGCAGTTTTCTTGAGTTTTCTCTCACAACTTACAATAGACTAGAAACTATTGAAAGCAGGGACAGAAAAGATACTCTCTGTCCTGACAGATTTTTTTTGTTGTGAAAAGACCAGAGATTTCACAGGAAATAAAACCCAAGCAGCAATGTGAACAGCCCTATGCACTGTTCAATGTACCCAGGAAAGAGAAGCTGAGCACTACAGAAACAATGTGAGAAGAGGGGATATGGAGATGCATAACAAAGAAAGAAATTCAGCAAAAAGAGAGAGAAAAATTTAGGGAAAAAAAAAAAGTACAGTAGAAGCTTCCTTCTTTCTCATGTAGAAAAATAAAGGAATGAGTAATTCCCTATCCTTTGCCTTCCCTCAAACAGAAGTATAGTTAATGGGGAATAAAACACAGTAGAAAGGAAGCAATACTGAGCAAGGATGTTAACAGGCAAGTCAAAACACATGTATTGCTAAGCTACAGAAATCAGAGCCACAAATAGTAGCCAGGGAGTGGGGGTTGAAGAGTGCTCCTGATGTTACAGGAAAATTTCCTTTAAAATTTGCAAGGAATTTCCTCAATCTACAACTCACATTTTCACATTTCAAGAGCAAAAAAGCACATACCTCAGAAGTTAGAGGGGGAGCTCACAAAAAGGTTCACAAAAAGCCAGAAGATGACAATGGCTTCCCAGAGACTCAGCTGGCCACGCAGCATGGCCCCAGGACAGCCTGGCAGTGCTGGCCCTGCTGGCTCCTGCTCCTTTGCTGCTTCCCATTGCTTCCCAGGGAAGTCAATAACCAGCAGCCCATGATTACCCAATTGCTGCTGATTAGTTGACACAACCTGGCGTGGAAGATGTGCTTGAACTGCTTCATAACTGCAGGCAGCTCTACAGCAACAGCTTAGACATCCCTCTGATTGACAGTATTAAAATTGCTTGCTAGGAATTATCATCAGTGTTTAAGTTTTCTCTCTCCCCCCCTCATTCCTTCTGATCAAAATGACAATGTCAGCTCCTCATTTAAGAAGCCATTGCAAAAACAGTTGAGACAGAGCAGGCATCTTTCAAGGACTTTTTGTAGTCTTTCCTTTCAGTGGGGAGACTTTTGAGGCCTCTATAAGCAACACAATTGTAAAAGAACTGAAATTTCTTCTTCTGCTAAAAGCATCTTACATTTTATACAGAGATGGGAGTTCCGCCTTCTAGAAAAGGCTGAAAGGCGGGTCACTAGTCTAAAGACAGTGAATTAAATGGGGAGGTAGTGCACACACAGAACCAAACTTAACATTTTTTTTTTTAGTTCACACAAAGACAGCACAAAAAATAGATTATTTTATGACAGTGTGAGCAATGGATCTGCCAAACTGAATTTAAGCTCAGCTCCATAACAGGATTATATCCCATCAAGTGGTGTGACATGTAATATTTCATTTTCTGGCTCACTACTACACTGTCTGTGAGAAAACATAAAACCAGTATCTTTGCAGACTCTATTATTCACATGTTCTGAAACTGTGTGGTATTAATTAATCAGAAAGGAAGCCAAAATTCTTATATGAAACATTTTTCCATTTTAATCCTAATTAAAACAAGCTGAGCCCCAAAATTGTAAGAACTGATCATGATCACTAATTGCAAAAGAGAAAATAGGAAATATATTTATGAAAAATATGTTAATTGATTCACTTTTCATTTTACTTCTTTCTTTCCTGAATGATTAATGGAAAGATTACTTTTTTGCAAACAATTCATCTTCTACTAATAAAATTGAAAAATTTTAATTTTTGATCACTTCAATTTATTATTGCACTGGATAATAAGTTTCAGAACATGACAGTTATTTTATAGTTAGATAAATGATTGCATTACTTTAAAGTCTTCCAGAAGTCAACCTTCCTGTGCTGGCACTATACAGCCCTTAGGATTTCCAGAAGAGAAAGCA
This sequence comes from Antrostomus carolinensis, assembly GCF_000700745.2. Taxonomy (NCBI): domain Eukaryota; kingdom Metazoa; phylum Chordata; class Aves; order Caprimulgiformes; family Caprimulgidae; genus Antrostomus; species Antrostomus carolinensis. The sequence goes on from NW_010303278.1 coordinate 35,373, forward strand.
GTGCTAGAAAAGATGTCCTTGTTTGAACATATATCCCATATTTTTCACTAATGTGTGCATATATTTATATTCCTCAGCTGGTGAATTTTAATGAGATAATTATTCATATTGTTCAGCCCTTTAAATAGCTGATAGGACATCCTGCTAGGATATATTGCAACAAAAAAATAAGCATCCTCCAAGTATGACGTTCACAGTTCTGAAGATGGCCAGTGTCAGGTCTGAAGTGATTAGGCAGTTTACTATATTGACATCCAAAATTGAAAGTATTAATCAAGAATTATTGCCTGGACAAGAAACATATTTCTAAGGTACAAAATTGCAAACTATGTCAAAATTATATGCTGCGCAAGATCCATGTTTGTGAAGCTTGAGCCAAGTAAAAGCATAGTAGCAGAGCAATATAGCTTCAGTGAAATGTTATAGTTGGCTCCTATGATATGTACCTTCATTTTCAGAAAAAAAATAAAATTTCTATTAGCACAGGAAATAAAGGCTGATGACAAATATATCAGCCAACTGACTGCTAACTCAGTTTAGATCTTCAGTAAACAACAGTGCTCATAAGCAAAGAAGGATAGCTTTCTTTGGAAACACGTTATATCTGTTTTAGTTTCTAGATTAAATATCTAATAGACATGTCTCATACTGTTTATGGGCACAAAACCCTTGGAAAACCAGAGGAGATTTGCTTGGTGGTAAAGACAGAGAAGAGGTGTTTTTCCCAGCCTTGCTGCTGTCCCTCATTCCTTCACATCTCTAACCCTTCCTAAAGAAGCACTCCAGCTCCCCGCTCAGGACACTTCATGTGACAGGCTCCCCCTTAAATAGTACATTCCAGCCCTTCTTCCAGCTCTTTTCTCAGAAGACCCACTGATTTGGACAGAGAGGATAGCAAAAGAGAAACAATCCAGGAGTGTCTGGGGGAGAATACAGGAACAAAAAGAGAATAAACTCAAGTCATTGCATTCCCTGTGCCATCTGGCAAAACTCCTCTGGGTATGTTCCTAGGGTGAGACCTCGTAAAGACCTATTTGCAGATGAGTTCCAGGAAGTAACATTGCTTTTCCTTATTCTCCTCTTTCAGTGTTGAGTTTTTTCATTCACTGCTTAGACCGTATTTTAGCCCACCAAACAAAATAGTTCTGCCAGAGCTCTCTGGATACTTCTTGGGCTCAGAGGATGGAGTTACATGCTGTCTATCATTTGCTACTTACTCCAGAGGAACCCAGCTATACAGAGATGTTTGGTTTGCTTTGCTTTCTCCAGAGCATTTCTCTAAGGAGACTTCTGTTCATTTACACAGGAAACTGATGTTTCTAGATTTTCATTGTTGCCTTCCACCTTCATTCATATAACAATATCATACCTACATGTTCATATACATTTGAGTTGCTGTGAACACAGCATCCCAGAACTCCTCAAAACTCAATGATAAACTAGACAAGGCATTTTTTCAGACAAAATCTGCAGCAATTGAGACTTAAAGAGTGACAATAAAGCCATTAAACTTAGAACACTGACCACATAGGAAGTTAAAACCAAAGGTGCTGAAAGACTAGTATTTTACTCACAAATCTATCAAAGTAGTAAGCATGTTTCTGGTAAAAACAGAACACATACAACTGAAGGATGCCGATATTAAAAAGTTGTTTGAAGCCTTAAAAAAAAAAAAAAATCACCTGTCCAATTTTTTTTTTATCCCTGAAAATCTTTGGAGAAAACATTTCTTATAATTTGCCACTTCAAGACTATTCTAAAGTGGTTACAAGTTGACACAGATAATGTACTGGTCTTTGACAAAAATAAAGAAGGAAAAACAGTTATGTCTACTGTAGAAATGTGCCCAAAACCTGAAAATAATTGTGGATCCCCAATGGCCCACCCACAGACTCAAAAGTAGAGCGTGTTAAAATATTTCTTCCTAGACTAGAGTAACTTTTGCACATCTTTGATGCAATAAAGATCAGTGAAGTATCCTGTTAATGTAATACAGGCTGTTCACTAAAATGAATTGCTCTTAAGAGGTCACAGAGTCCATTGAGTACTGGACTGGGATGATTCTGTTGCTGGACACCCTAACAGTCTTCTATAATCTTAGAAAATTACCCTACTACTTTGTGCCTCAGAGCAAGAGTTTGCAATAACACCTTCCTGCCTTTTCAGAGTATTTAGTAATCTGCACATGAAAATGCATTCTTCTTCTTATGTACTTCACGGTGCATATATTTTATACCAGTAATTCTAGAATTTGGTAGATTCTCATAAAGTAATACAAATCTGCATCTCTTTGCTAATATTCTAATCTATCTATTTTAACATAAATATTTTTGTATTGTTCCACTGCTATAGGATTACAGACACAAAAAATACTTCTGAATCAACAGGAATATTTGGGGGCCAAGTTTTCAGTTTGTACAGACTGTCCATGTAAAGAAAATGAAACATATCCCAGCTGAGAAGCTAGTCTACTTATGAGCACTAAGGATGTCTAAACAAAGTAATGTACACACAATCAATAGTAACTTCAATAGCAACGCCTGCTGTACTCTCCCCTGCAGTAAAGCTGTCCCTGGAAGTGATCTAGGTTTCTGTATGTTTTCAAGACATTGAGCAAAACAGCAATCTTGTGCTTTTGGACATGTGGGGTAACATCTCACACCACTGAAGAAAATGTCAGTATTTCCTATGAATTTAATGTGTTCCTGGTATCTCTCAGGGGTAAAAGTTTCTTTCTTAAAATTTATTTTGGACACCAATGCTTTAAGAACATCCACTGGAAGCATATTGTGCTAAAGCTTCATTATTAAAACTAATTAAAGATTTAAGAAATGTCTTTTTACCCTACAGACTTTTAAAATAGAAGTCTCTTCCTATCTAAAACATCAAGAACCAGAACTGTGCTGAAGTTTTGCAAAGCCATGGCCATTTTGTTATTTGGAATCTGCATTCCATAACAAGGACTATAGACTCGGGAGATCAAGACAAAGAACTGACTGCAATGGGACACCAGTAAAACTTCAACTCTTCATGCAGTTGAAATTGCATCAAGTATCCCTTCCTGGCCCTTTGTTGTTTACTTTTAAATACAGAAGAGTGGGTTTTTTGAAAGGAAGAAGTTGCTCTAGTCTCTAATTTTTTCTTCAGTGGTGTCTTGCTGGTTGTGCTAACTGTGCTACATGGTGTAATAAAGAAAACAGAGTTACTGCAGGCTGCTAAACTCATTTTCACTTCTCAGTGAAATAAGATTTAACTAATTTTTTAAAAGGTGAAAAACCAGTGCATTAACACACTAACAGGTTGGCAGTCTAGAATTTAAAGTCTTCCTTTGTAAAACCAAGTAATGTATTACATAACATACAGATGGAGCTCATCCATAAACCACCTTTATTCCAGAGACTGTTACCAACCATGGAATGGAATTCTCAAGTCTCTGCAGAGAAAGGTTCTTTTTACAGAGGAAGAAAATAATTTTCTAATGAGACTATTTACTGGAAATACTGTAAACTCATGCCACATAATAAAGATGACTAGTAACTCCTTCAGTATCTTCAGGAAGGACAAAAAACAATGTCAAGTGCGTGTCAAGTTACTTCAAGGCCTCCCTTCACCTGATCTGGATGAGAACCTGAGGTTTTATCATAAAGGGAGAAAACTGGAAACTGAACTGACTGACTTGCAATCACTGAGAAAAGGCATCGACAAACATCTGCTTCTGCTCTTTTGCTGAAGAATCCCTTAGCTGATCATTTGGATTGAAAGCAAATTGCTTTGTTTTCATAGGTCCATTTGTTCCAAGTCCAGATAAAACAAACCTCTCCTATGGGCCTGATGGTTTGTGCTCTGAATTCTTGGTTCATGGGGCAAAGAGTCTCTGTATTATATTGCTAACATAGTATTCACCTTGAAGAATACAAAGTGGGCTATGCCTTAGCACGTTTCTGTTAAGCTTCTTTGTCTAGTTACAAGATCTTGTGAAACTATGAAAATGGGATCCTGATAAATTTCCTGTGGTCAAAGAACATATGTGTGTGCATGTGTTTATATAAATATCTAAAATGACATTTGTCACAAATGTCAGCTACAGCATTCTAGAAGGAAATCTAGTAGTTCTTATCTGCTAGCGAATTCAACTCCTAGACATGACAAATACTGTTTAGGTCACATTACAGTCCTACCTTAGCCATGAATTCAAGGTTTGGCTCTAAGATTCCTCAAAGTTAGTGCCTATGTGCAACTGGAATTATGTTCAAGTCCCATCTCCACCAAATAGGAATTAAAAATAACTTTGTAGTCTTATCCCCTTTATACAGGTTTTCTGAAACTTTCCTAAAAGCCTGAATAGGGGAATACAAGAGAAAAATGACAGTTTAAAAAGCTTGTCCTTGAGGAGGGTTTCAATCTCTTGCCCCCAAGTAAAATGAAACCATAAAACATGAATCTTACAGCGAGATGCCCATTCTCATGATTCTCCATGGGACTAGGTACCTTCTGAAGAGGAGAAAAATGTAAAGTGATCAGAACTTTAATTGGGGAGATAAAATTACAAATATACACCCATTCTAAAGCTGTGATTAGTTGTGAAATATTTTACTCTGAGCACTGTAATAAATGAAAAGTTTCACATTTCTTTATATCTCAGTGGAAGTAACAATACAAGAAGAAACAGGAAACTACCAATTCATCAACAGGAGCAATTCTATCAAAGATGCTCTCTCTGACCACCTATATAATTTTCAGCACACTATTAACATGGAGCAACTACACTGAAGAAGCTAGTCAGGGAAAAAGCAGTATTTTAATATAGTTGAGTATCTTAATATAAGATAAATGAGACTAGTATTTTATTCTCTTTTTTATCCTCAGACTGATGGTGTTTACATATTTAGAGGATGATATTTACAGTTTCATCATCTTACTTTCTATGAAAGAAGAGCAAGTATTTTCTTTCTTTTTATTACAGTATTAAAATCCCAGAGGATCAATGGAAAGCAGGAACATTTTACATACAGTGCCTTCTGTTCAGACTGACATGGCTGTTGGAAGGCTTTTAGAAGGGCACAATGATCAGTATGTTCCCATCTGATCTTGCCTGGTTTTGAGAAGGAGGTTCAGTAGAGCACTACTATCTTTTTTTTTTTTTTTTCTTTTTCCTGGCTGGGGTTTGGTTTCATTAGAAACGATGTATTCTTTAATTGTACTAAAGAAAAAACTGATTAACTCAATTTTCATGTGTCCTGTCCATATCATGAAAAAAGGGAAAATACCAATAACAGCAGCAGGACTCGACTGACCACTATCATTATTTTCAGCAGCACATGCATTAGATTTGTTAGATAAATCCAGTAACAGTTGTGCTGAAAAAACTGACTTTTGGAATGTCTTTAGATAAATGCAAGAAATTACATGTATCACAGTTTATTCACAAGTCAAGGTCTCAATGGACATAAATGGCCCTGGTTTTCCAGTATCAATAGCATTTGGAAATGCAACCAAATTCTGAGTGTTGTGAGCCATAGAGGTATAATAAAGCACAAAAATATAATAAAAATACTATATTTTTGTTACTTAACTTCAGCTATACACAGACTTCTAAGTGCCAACTGAAGAAGACTCCAAGCTTTAGTCTGAATTCTAGTCGAAGTACAAATATAGACTTCTCTGTAGATAATGATCAGAGTTTTATTTCTGTTGGGTAAAACAGTTTTGTTTGGAACCTAATCTTAATTTCATTGCACCAAATACAAAAACCAGTTACAACTTACTGAGAGGTGGTCCCTTCCTTTGCCACGTAGCAAAAGAAGAAAAAGTACTTCATTTGATTAAATAGGTTAAACGTATAATTTAATAATGCTAGGAAAATCCTTACAGACATTTCCAAAGACTCAGTGAAATCTGGTCTGAGAACATATGCCTCAAAAACCCCTTCTGATGTGCAGAAAATCCTCCAAGAGTGGCATGTTCTTGTAAAAAAGGTTATTTACAGTGTGAAACAAAACACGGGCAATCTAGGATAACACAGTTACCTTAAGTTCTCTATTAGGAAGTCCAAAAAAGATATAGTATCTACAGCCATTTACAAACAGGCAAAATAATTATCCAGGTTAGAAACAGGACTGTTTTAGGGGAAAAAAGTCTCATGGAAGACTTCAGAATTTCTCAGTGACTTCTTCTGAAATTATATACCTGTTGGTAAAATATCAAAAACTGAAACATGGCCTTCAAAAAGTTTAGAGAAACTTTTTGTATTTCACTGGAAATACAATTTTACATTAGAAAATCATAATTCTAGTCAAAATTCACTTCTTAAATATTGGTAAGAATTCTGAGGATACTTCTCTTACTCAGCTAAATTACCTACGTTACAAGATACTAAGTATGGGATTCTAAATGAAATTGATGTTTGATGCTTTTTTAATTAGAAATCAGTTATTTTGACAAAGGATGATTTTTTTCTTTCTTTTAATGATTGTAAATGACTTTGTCATTCAGATTTCTATATGCCAGATTTCTTCCAAGTCTTCATTCAAGACTTGGAAGTGTGGTGGCTAAGTAACATTCAGCACTCTTCTATGCCTGCCTGAACAAAGAGCAGGCTGGTGTTTATAATGCAAGCATGATACAGTGGACAGCAAGAAATGGTGAGTCACCAGATCATAACTGAAAAATAAAAGGGATATTTCTTAAGTCTTACTAATGACTCAAGAGGCCATCTGTAACCAGTAAATAATCACCATCTTCAATATCTACTGATGCCATTACAAAAATTTAGTCACATAGGTCATTTTTAATGGCTGAGTATATAAATTTTTTTCCACCTTCACCAGTTTCATGGTAAAAGATTTTGGGTAAGAATGTCTACTGCATAAGTTGGGAAGGCTTCTTTATAAAACCATAAAGATCATATTTAGCATTAGATTTTGCTGTCACTTCACATTTTAAATTGTATGCTAGCACAGTCTACAATTTCATTTGCCTGGCATTTTTCATTGGTAAATATCCTAGAGCTATCTATGGAGGCTCTGTACAATCCCAAAAAGGATGTTTGCATTTTCTGATTATACTTTTTCTATAAGACACAAGTTACTTTTCACATTTGAAATGTGAAAATAATCTGAAAATGAGTAAAATGAAAATATGCTACAAATATGTTAGGTCACTCAAGATCTCCAATTAGAAATCTTCATTCTTGACTCCATATAGTTGTCTGATAAATAATAAGTGATTCTTCAGCTGTTGGAACTTAAGAAACCAAAATTTCCAGTGAGTTTTTTATTATACCCAATTATGACTGGTATTTTCTTTAGGGTTGTCAGTATTTCTCATGAAAGTATCTGGATTTTCCAGATGTTTCTTCAGTAAAGAGAGCTACTTGTGCTTTCCAATGTCAAATCTTTCCTAAATACTACCACTTTCTTTTCACAAGATATTATCAAACATTACAGCTATCACTATTCTTCCAGCTGCACATTTTACATTTACACTGTTGAGTTAATTTAGTAAAAAACATGAAGTAATTCAAACGTTCTGCTCGAAGTGTGAGTTCTGGGTAATCTTGTTGTCCCTGAACTAATGAAAGCTTCTTTCAGCACTCCTCATAAAACAACCACATATATCTCACTGGCTTTGTAATCATAACATTATAGGGTATTGAGACTTACTTTAAAGTATTTCAAAGTTCAGATCATTAAGAATCCTGCCACTTGCATCACCATTCCAGTAAATTTTCAAGTGTCTACTAAACTTGCTTTTGATCGTATTACCTCCTGAAAAGTAACACTGCAAATCCAACTATTAGGAAAAAATGCCTTACAGTTGATCAGGCAAAAATCTCCATCTAATTAATTAATAAAGCATATAAGGCATTAATAGGTGATATAATTAATATCTGAAGTATACAAAACAATGTATTTATTTACACATCTGCCAAAACCAGAAATACAGCAGTGCTAGCCAATTTATTTTCTTGCACTAAATGACATAGAGCATGGAGTAGTTAGAATGGAAAAGAATAAAAATTCAAAATGTCATTAAATATTAATTATGGTATTATGAAACAAATGTTCCAGCAGTAATTTAAAATTTCAACTTGCTTGCCTGCTGTTGATCATCACCACAATAACGCTAATAATTTCAAGACAAAATTGCAAGAAATTCAACTGTTGGGCTGCTGAACATAAGAGCATTGAAAGACAGTCAGTAGATGAGTGGGACCTAGACTGTTACATTTGAGACAGTTCTCAAGAATCCCTTTATAATCTGGGGAGAAAAATCAGTACTATTAAGGCATGAGACATCTAATTCCCAGGTTACACAGGTTAGATGCATCACACTTGGGAAACGCCTATTTTTTCCCACTGATTTTAAAGGGAATTTAGTGACTAGTTCATATATTGGTCTGATACTGATGATGCCCAGTTAACCAAGGTTAATCCTGCCCAGGATTCCTGAACTGGAGCTACTAGAGGACAGAAAGGAACATAATGATTTGAGCCTCTAACATGTTGTGAAGAAGAACAGAGCCTGGATCCGAGAAGTATCATGAACATGTTTAACTTTCTAAGTGCTTTAATGAAACAAACCACAGAAATTTGAGGTTTGCCTTTCATGAGCTGGCAGATTAATATTTTTTGGTACTTCATTTTTGCGATGATGTCAGATTGATTATGTTATCATAATCAAAATGTGAATGTATATGACATTCTGTTTATGCCAGTCCTCCTCTTATTCTCCATGTGTATAAACATATATACCAATGATAAACAACTACAATTTTGTGTTACAGACACAAATATAGAGCAGTATGGAGGCTTTCAAAAAGTTCAGAGTTTTAAAAAATAATCTTCCACCTATCACCTTGCGCAACAGTGTCTCAGAAGACTGTGTACACCACATACACTGCAACCTACTACTCGCATCAGAAACTAGTATTTTGCAGGATGTGATTGCACAGCAAAGAAGATGGCACACCTACGAGTTCTACAATGAATATATACCTAAACATATTTTAACAAAGTTTTGGCCTCAGTCTAAATGTCCAAATTTTATGAAAATTTCATAGCGTTGTTTGAACAAGTTCAATGCTGTCCATACTGTAAGACCAAACTGCATTCTGATGTGTTTAGCACTGTTACCAGACTTCGCAACAAAGCAGTTATTTGTGGTGTTTTCCCACAAGTACATGGGCTATTTAAAGCTCCTTATTTCATAAATAGCTTTTAAAAAAAAACTAGAGCTTGGAATCTACAAAGGTGAAGCTCTTGCTGAAAATACCTTTATGAAATCAAGCAGCAGCTTCCTTATCCACTGTTTTTTCGGTGTGTCTTTAACCAAAGATGTGCCAGCCTTGCAGCCAGAGGCGTGACAGTGCCTGACGGTATGTTGAGGCACTCCTGAGCTGGCCCTCATCTTGCCAACAGCACTGTAAATGTAGCGGCAACGATTTCAACACAGGCTGTATAACCCTCTGAGACTGTGGTACTCATGCCAGCTGAAGTAAAGCTAGCTGGGATATGTCTCTTTCTGCTGCAGGCACGCTTCTGATTGCTTTGCAGACATAAGTTACCCTGCTTGATTCTGTATATCTATGACTGAGTCAAACTTTCCTTACGTTACCAAGCCTCACGCTGGCAAGCTTTCTTTCTGCATACAGTTGAGTCAAGATATTCTGACTCTGTTTTCAAGATTCTAGGAAGACAAGGCTGGAAAAGCAGTATAAATCATTCCATATTGGAAATAATTACTTACATTTGAATTCTGTAATCCTTATTTGAACAAAACTCACATAGACCTTAGTGGGAGTTCAGCTCGGTTCATGACTGAAGTACTTGGCCCTTAATTCCTTTTTCTGCCCTGCTATCAGATGTATTATTATTATGAGAAACATCTGTAATAATACTTTACACTTCCATAGCTCCTGACATCTGGAGGCTTCAACAAACTCTCTCTGAAATTACTATTAGTTATTCTTATGTTACTAAGGATGTCAAGTAATTTGCCCAGAGATATAATGTTTATGCTTTATGCAGCTCTTAAAAAATTAAATGACGTTGCGTTGATAAATACCATCCATTATACAACTCATCTCTTTATTAACCAACTAGAGAGAATGACGACTAAAAAATGACTGATGCTGAAGATTAAAAAGAACCATAGATGCCTAAGATCAAATGATGTCAAACTCGGCCATCTGTACTTGAAAATTCTTGTTTTGCTTTTCAGACTCTAGAAATCACTTAACAAACATGAAGCCAGAAGTCTGAGTGGGACAATAATGTGGTTTCTGTTTATGCTTGCTGGCTTGTCTGTCTGTGTTTATCTGTGGGCTGCAGCTAACTGATCACATACCATATCTGTTCCACTGTGGCAAACCAGCACTATTATTTGCTTTGTTTTTTTTCCTTGAGGTACTTTTAAAAATGTTTCCAGATATCAAGCAACCAATTATTTTAGGAGATCTTGAACCTGATCATGTTCCATCACACAAAATGTGGCACATAGTAAGCAAATGCTCAAAAATGCACGTGAAATGAAGTGCATGATGTACACATGGTCATTCCAAAAGAAAAATCAACAAACTTATGTACTGTAAGGAAAGAAATAGCAGAGGGCAAAAAAATAGAAAATCTGTAATATCATGAAGAAAGTGTCTGGCAAACCAATCATAAACAGTAACATGTTCAGGACAATGACAGGGAGGGGTCTGTTTTCAGTCCACAGCTAGTTATAATTCATCGCTCATTATAAGGCATTCTTATGAAGACTCAAGGATAATCACTGTTCTGTTAGCTCTTTCAGACACTCAGAACCACAGGACCGCAATTCTCTGAAGATCGCTGTCACTGTAAAAATATAGAAAACTTCACAGCTGTGTATGGCAGCTGTTATATCCCCTTGTACCTTCTTTATGTGCGCTCTCAGGGTGGTAAGGCAACACAGTACCTCACCTTCTGGACGCTTCTAGCTGTAATTTGTCCTTTATCAGATGAAGAAATACTGCATTAAGGCTGAGAGTAGCTGTTATGCTGAAATATGAATGGGCCCAGATCCAAAACAAGTACTTTAAAATTTAATGTATGACTGACCTGCATTAACTTAATCACATAACAGTCTACAGACAGAAACAGATTCAGTTGTCTTAAAAATCTGCAAGGATGTAGTGCCTTGCTGAAGCATTTGAATGGCTTAGAAATGTAAAATGCAGGCTTCACAACCCTAAGTCTTCACACGTATGTTCTTTTAAGGGTAGGGGGTTGTCTGAAAGCCTCGCCTTAGAGGAGGGGGAGTGAAAGAAAGTGAGACCAAGTGTGTTGCCTAGCTGCCTACAACTTTTGGCAGTGGATCAGACAAACAAGTTCAGCAGAAAGTCGATGTAATTTTATTGGACCACACTGTCTCAAGCAATTAGAAAAATATTTGTAAAACATCAGATGAGAAAGGGAAAGGTGGAGCCCAATAATGCAAAACAATGTTTATAAGACAGAAATTGTGAAACTGGAAGAGTAAACACAATTACTCTATCAGCACCTCCAGTTCTTCTGAAGATTACTTAGTTTAAAAGCAAAATGTTTTCCTCTTGCATTTAAAATAATTAGTAGTTAAAAAAAACTTTACAGAAGTACACATATATTTTAAAAAGTTTTATATATGATTTTTTTACTGTGAAGCTGTCAGTGCTCATCAACAGAAAATTACATGCTACATGACTGCACTTTATGTACTGACATTTACATGCATATTTGGGCAAGGAATTCAAATCCATGGTGGTGCAAGAAGGATAATTTTTAGATCCACAGATTCTTTTTAGAAGAACTACAGATCATCCAATGTATATGAAAGCTACTCAGATAAATTAATACAGTGTGAGGTAAAATCTTTCTTTGCAATTGTCATGCCCCTCCTTTAAATACTATGCGGAGAAAAACAGTATTGACAATTTGCATAGTGCAAGCTTAGACACAAAACAACAGTAAAGATGGCCATATGCATTTCTTTAAGTTGCTGGCAAGTCAGAAATTTGTCTGCATCTTAAGTTGGGACATTTGTTCTTTTCTACCAAGTAGAAATATTTCATTTTCTGCCCCAATTAACATCATAAGACTTGTCACATTAACTGTTCTGTTAAAACTCCAGCTACTTAGGCATTAGCGCATGGGGAAGATTTATCTGTTAATTCTAGGATAACACAGTACTGCCTGACTGTTGGCAGTTATCTGAGTAATAGGATTGGACAAAATGCAAATATTACTATGTCCATTAGAGGTTCTATCAAGATTAATGATGGCCGTTAATGAGTCAGAAGAAGATTCTGAGCTCCCTGGAATTCAGGTGTATTGTACTTATCAATTCAAAACTATCTTCAGCCAAGATGGAAACCTGCTGTCCATCTTTACCCTCCGTGTAAAGAGTCGAAGAATTCAAGCTATTGAAATGCCTGTTCTGATGCGAGTCTTAATGAAAAACACAGCATGTCAAATAAGAGAGAGATTCACGTGGGAGGAAGGTGTCCTAAGCAAAGATTCGTGGTGCTTAGTGACAGAGGTAGGAAATTTACAAATACAGGCTGCTTCAAGCTAATGAGATGGCAGCCCAGGCTCTTGAACAACGCTGCTGTTCCAACACTGAGAACTCTCCCTATAGCAAAGATAGGGATCCAGGAGCTGGAACTGCTAAAAGTTTCAATAGTTGATAGACTATTACAGTTACTCAGTTGCAACCTCAGCAAAAGCAGGAACAGGCCTTTATAGCACCAACCATCAAGTTTACCTTCCAGGCTCGAATCCAGTGCCAACATATTCAAATAAAATCCAGAGAGAACAGACTGCGTTGCCCAAAAAGTCTCCTTGTACCTAGCCATACAGCAATGATTTCTAGGCAACGGTGAAAATTACCTACAGTATAACAGACTTTTCCCACAAGCACATTCACAATGAAAACAAGCTGCGAATTTCAGGATAAATGTAAATCTAAAGAAAGCAGCTCTGTTTGAAGTTGTGTTTACAGTGAAACTTTGGCAGTCCCAAAAAACAGCTAAGCTCCAGTTTCCGTACATCTATATACTCTGCAATATACCGTGTGTGGACTAGAAATGAATCCTCTGCATTCCAGAAGCATCAAAGAACGACTGCTGAAGACTAAAACTTCTGTGAGTGATTGCTGTGGAGGTGTGGGGTGGTGAGGGGTGACATAGCTGTAACCAGACAGGGACATTAAATGTCCCAGCAGAGTTGTTGCTTACACACATCCTTTAGTGTACTGTCAACGCTGGAAAAGAATCTGTGCTGGAAAATACTGAAATTCTATTTTTCAATATATATTACATAGTCAGCTGAGCTAGGAAGAAGTAAAAGCACAGGAATAAAAAGCTGATATCCTAAGTTCAACCAGCAGCATGGAAAAAAAACCCATGAAGACAAAAATGGATAGGGAAAAGGAACTAGGCCGATGAAATGAGAGCATGGAAGATAGCAGAGAGAGTTGTATGAATAGGTTACATACGGGGTTATTTATGATTTTAAGAAAAAGAGTTTAAAGAAGCATGTCATATAAGCAAATTTCATCCTGAGAGAAGTGCTTCAGCAGATCAATTTCCTACTGGATGTCTTCATTGACCACACAAGATTTTTTTAAATTTTTTTTTCAAGGATTAATGCTGAGCAAATACAGGGTAAAGAAACCCCTTGCAAGAAGTATTTACAAACATCCATTTGAATAAAACCACAAAGTGCTTTAGATGGTATTTGGTTCACCTCATCACTCATACTCTAAATAATGAAAATTACTTGTATTTGCAGAGAAAAAAAAATTCTCCATTAATATTTTTGAGAATATTAAATAGAATTAAGCACACAACAATATCTTTAAAGTTTGTGTCTGGAAGTTACAGTTGTAGAAAGGGTGAGATGCAATGACTGTTTATAAAGCCTTTCTGTTTACAAAGCCTTTCAGGAAAGACTGCAAGAGTATGAATATTGTTGACTTTCCCACCTTCCATACATGTACCCTTCACCTCTTCAGATAGCTTGCAAACATAACTATCTGTGTGTCATACCAAGCTACCTAATAACACAGGGAACCATCATGTATGTTAAACATGTTGGCTCACTATCTGTTTGGAGAGCAAATGTGGCCTCAGTGGAGCATTCAAAGAACAGTCAAGTGGGTATCCAGTGCTTCACTGTCCTGGTAAGGACTGCCTCGTTCCCAAAATCAAGACCAAAGGCATTAATAGAGCTATCAAAACTTATCTGATGAGGTATCCTGTGCATATGGGACCCTGAACCTCATTGGCCTGATTCCTTGAACAATTAGCGTGCTTCATAAATGTAACTTTCCTATACAGACACATTTTAAAATTAAAGATTCACAAATTTAGTATTTTCAACATTTAAAATTCCTACTGTCTCCTTAAAAGAGGTCCCATCCCAACCTTGAAAGAAAAAGAGCTTGCTGGAGTTTTTCTAGATGTCTCCTCCTTACAAAGCAATGCTGCACAATTAGAAATGACTATATTCTCAGGGAATTTGAGAAAGAGCAAGATTAGAAATGTCTGTGGATAATGAAAATATCGAATGTTATACTGAACTCTATTTTTTTTTTAACAATATAAACTCATGTACTTATGAAATATGCTAACCCATAAATATGTGAGGATAGAAAGTTCTTCTTAGTCATATTCTTAGTCATATGTTGTTATGCATTAAGTCAATAGTCTGCCTTGACAGAGTACTTTTTCCAATCCAGAAGAGATGGAAAGGAAAGAATCACACTGCCTATTTTTCCTCCCTAACAGGTAATTGTTTTTTCTTGTTAGTCTCTCCGCATCTCTTTGCAGCATCTCTCTGGAACACAAGCAGAATCATTTTTACAAGGCAGGAAACAATCTTATTCTCCAAGGATACAACTTCACAATCACAAGTAAGTGACAGAGCCAGTGAGAATGATCCTAACATATCTGCCTGCAGGGGGACATTAATTTCCCTGAAACATTGGGCTATTCTCCCTACATTCCTCTTCATCTTTCCTTTCATATTCTTGATGTACAGATAGGGTTGAGGGACTTTTTTGTGAGTGAACAGAAAAAGTGCTTATCTTCCTTGATGTCAGTAAACATTGCAAGAAAATACTTCCTTTTCACACAAGCACAAAGCAGAGAAGAAACTAATTCTGAGTCAGTTTTGCATCTGAAGAAAAAATATAAGTTAGGCTATGCCAAATTTTTAATTCTCTAGTCAACCTCTTTTTTTTTGCAGTGAAAATTTGCTTCTAGGGGTAGTCAGGGATGTTTTACCTTTGTGAGTGCTGGATAGCGGGCAGTCTAGCTGGTGCTATTGTACAGTTTGTAAAGCAGCATTTCCACAGCAAATTAACATTTTTGCTGCACAATACAGGAGAATTAACTGTGTAATTTTCTAGTAAGTACCAGATTTACTGTCCCTACACCACGCATTTGATTTGTGCATGCACAATAAGTGCAGTACTTCTCATATACACTAGATTTGCTCATGCACTTCTTTGCTGTGTCCATGCATTGGATCAAATACTTGCCACATGCACTTTACTATAATGCTCCAAATAGTATTTTTGTGTATTCCTCTACTGGAAAGTTCATGTGCAAACTTGGCAGCCTTACATACCAGGTGCCCGAGACGTAAGTATTAGAACCTTAGCCCAAGCTGAATTCAGGCGGCCCACCTTTCTGAAACACGAAGGTTAAGGTCAGAAAACTACTGTTCTTCAATATGGCTATGAACTGTAAGACAAGATAGAAAATAGCCTAAAATATGAATACCATTTTCCCACTGTCACATTAATCTGCTTTCCCCTCATGGTAAAGAAGTGAGAACTAACAGAAACAATGCTTTAATTAGGATGGTCTCAAATTACTCAAAAATTAGACATATTCCACATTAAGTTCTAACATAGCCTTTGATTCAAATGGCATTTGAATCATACCTTCAAATACAAATCAGCATTTTTCAACAGTTTTTCCTGTCACATCACTTGCGACCTTGAGATACCATGTGCTAAGTCTACATCTACCCCAAAGTAGAGCATAAAAAGAAATTACTAGGGTGATTTTTTTCCTGATGTAGTCACCTAACCTGGCAGTGTCTATACCATGACATGATCGCAAACATCCCAAAATATAAGATACTCAAGTACAAGATGAAAATACAATTTCTGAAAACATCTCAAAGAAATCCAGGACATATTTGTGAGAAAGTCTCCACTCTTTTCTTCCTTTCCCATCTTAATTACCTGCATAAAAATGTCAACTACATTTCGCAACAGATGAAGAGTAGGAATCTACAATACAACCAAAAAACTGAACTAGGAAAATGCTGTTTCGATGGGAACTAGTTCAAATTACTGTAAAGACTTGTATGTTAACTTCACCTAGAATAAGTTACTAATCCTGAATGCCAGTTCATTCTATCTGTTTAGGTATGAGGCAGTGAAACAACCCATGAACAAGAAAAATACACACACTGGTTCTGCAGTATGCACTAAATAATCTGAAGCAGGAGGCTGCAATAGCAGTTTTATCTTGCAAGTTCCCGCAGTGGTTCTTTAAAGAAGGTAGGACAGAAAAGAAAATGTACAGATCGAACTTTCACATTGAAAAAAGTAAATGGAAGAGGTTTTCAGTTGGTCACATACAGATGCATTAGCTTAAATCTCTCAAAGGAAAAAAGAAAACCAAAACAAAGCCATCTTTGTCTTGCTTACTTGCATCAGTTGACAATCACGGTCCATCACAATCAGCTTACACTCAGGTATAATAAACAGTATTGAGGAGATTATATTTTAATGTGAGAGATGTAATTTGCTGCTGGTGACAGGTTCAAACCATGCCTGTAAACTGATCATATAACACATCCCCTTTTAGTCCTACTTAGATTAAAAATAATAATACTGAAGGATAGGTTTTGGCTTTGGTACTCACTGCAGGCACTTCAAAAGGACACACAGTGAAACTGGATGCATTCTGATTGACTCATCCAGAGGGCTTTCTGGGTGCATCCAAAAACCAACTTAAAGAAAGCATGTACATGCTCCCATCACACAATGGTCCTCCATTACTTTAGCACATGTGGGGATATGCATGTCTGCATAGGAGACGGAGAAAGAGACACAGAAGGAGGAAACTTCTCACCCCATTAGGCACTGAGTGCTTCCAGAAGGTCTGCAAACCATAACAGCAATTTCCCTCCCTGCCCTGCCCCCAAGGTTCATCTAGTCCTTGCACCATCATAAAAGCAGAAAACCTGTAAAATCACACAATTCTTGCCCTATTTCTTACACTTATTCCTTAAGCATCTTCTTGTTGACATCTTAGGTTAAATAGACCTCTAGACTGCTCCAATACAAGCATTGTTACATTTTGATGTTATGTTCTCCTCTTTTCCTTTGTGGAGGAAAAAAAACCCCAAAAAGGTGAAGTCAAGCTGAATAAATTTCTGCTTTGATGTATTCTCTTGTATTAAAGGACACAGCATTAAAAATTAACTACCCCAAAAACGTAAACTTAACAGATTTAGTAAATCTCAATAATAATTTATCTTAAATAAGTCTGGGAGAACCAGTTTGCCTCCAAATATTTGTTCCAAAACTAAAACAAGTCAAGCCTTTGTAAAAACTTAGTTGGTTTATTTCATTATTATTTTCCTATCTCTAGCAATAACCAGACCAGCTATGAAAGGCTGGAACTTTTGCAAGAAAGCGTGCCTTCTCAGATGGTCTCGTCCTCCACCTCAGATCGTGGGATCAGGGCAGTTTAGATAAATGTTCGTGATTTTAGGCACCTACCCAAGACTTGCTGTTTGCTTATTAGGATACAAAAAGTTAATTGGAAGGACACACTTCTCCTTAGTGGTCAAACTAATTGATTGATTATATTATGTGTAATTTCCTATTCATGGAAACAGCAGAACATAGCATTCTACAGGCTGAGATAAAGAGTGTTTGTGTGTGTGTGGCTGAGGGGAAGGGGCACAGCAGGGGAGTAAAATCCTAAGAATATCGGTGCACCAGATGAGATGTCAGTGGAATAGAAAGTCATCACAGGATAATGATCTCCTGCTGCTAAATGAAGGCCAAGGCAAAGCAGATGTTGACTCAGAGCAAAGAAGTTTATTTTTAAAAGCACAAGACACTGATCCTGTCGTAGGAGTTACTCCGCTTAACTGACGGTAAAGTATCATTCAATTCACTTGACAGACAATTTTAAGAAAAGTATTACTTATTCCATGTTATTATTGAGTTGTTATATTTTTATTGACTTAAAAAAAACCCCAACAAAATCCCCCCACCAACTTACTGTTATGTTCCACCAAGTAGAAATGAAACTAGTAGTGAAAGTAAAACCATACTTAAAAATTGCTCTGAACATTCATGATTCTGCAACTTTCTGACTGAGGTTGGTTTACTGACAGGCTTTAGGCCATTAAAAACTAAGCTATCTAACAGTGAAATTGGCTGTTTGGTTACATCCACTCTTGTAAAAAAATCAATCAGTTGTCCTAACGTGCAAATGCAGTAAGGACAAAAAGAATGTTTGAGTAGGGAACCCAATCCACTTCTATTTATAAAGCTTGGACAAGATGGACAATTTTAGATAGACATCTTGCCTGAAACCTTGATTCCACTTACATCAATGGCAATACATCAATACTCATTAATGTACAGGGACTAATGATTTCATCACGTGTCAGTCTGCAAAATGGATGTAGATGCGAGGGCTGGAGCACCTCTCCTATGAGGACAGGCTGAAAAAGTTGGGGCTGTTTTATAGCGGCCTTCCAGTACCTGAAGGGGCTACAAGAAAGCTGGGGAAGGACTTTTCATAAGGGCAGTTAATGACAAAACAAGGGGAAATGGGTTTAAGCTGAAAGAGGGGAGGTTTAGATTAGATATTAGGAAGAAATTCTTCACTGTGAGGGTGGTGAGACACTGGAACAGGTTGCCCAGAGAAGCTGTGGATGCCCCCTCCCTGGAGGTGTTTAAGGCCAGGCTGGATGAGGCTTTGAGCAACCAGGTCTAGTGGAAGGTGTCCCTGCTGCTGGCAGGGGGGTTGGAACTAGATGATCTTTAAGGTCCCTTCCAACCAAACCATTCTATGATTCTACGCAAAATGGCCAGTGCTGGACATTATTCTATCTGCTGCCTGATGCACTTCAACTTTGCTTTCTGCTTCAACTTTCTATCTGCTGCCTGATGCACTTCAACTTGCTGCCTGATGCACTTCAACTTCTATCTGCTGCACTGATGCACTTTAACTTTGCTGTTGGCAAACCACCTCTCTGAGGGATCTAATATATTTTCTCACTTGTTTATGGCCTTTGGCAAATTCTTTAATCCCCATTTTCTCATTTGTACCTTATACAATCTCTTGTGTCTCTTTGATTACAGGATCTTCAGGGTAGGGGCATGGAGTGGCTAAAATTCTCAAGCACTGCTCTCAGCTATTGCCACTGAAACTACTATGCCAAAAGATAATAAAAATATATCTGACACCTCACTCAGTATGCGTGTGTGTTCACTGGCTTTCTGTTGAATGCAAACACAAATTAAAGGCCTTGACAGTCATATAAAAAATCTTTAACAGATTTAAGTACAGTTATCTCAACTTGAGTTATGACTTTTCATCAAAACTACATTCGGAAGAATAGAACTCCTGAACCAAGAGGACAAGAAATTTTCCTAGCAAGTTCTGAACAGCTGTGTTTCAGAAGAATTCTACACTGGAAAAAACGTAACAATTATTAACTTAGTGTGTTCTTCTGGGACCTATTAGTAAATCCTTCTTTAGAGTCTACATCATGTACACTTATGAGCAGAGGTCTTCTTAAAAAACCAATGGAAGCCAGGCTCCCAAGTCTCTGTTTTGCTCTAGAGAATCAGAGTTACACTTTTGAGTCACTCAGGTGCTTCAGAATTGTATAGCTGTTCATCTCTCAATAACGTCTTGGGTATAATAGACAGCATTCCTAAGAAATGAGCTCATCTGTTAAGCCCCTCTAACCAATGCAATAAAAGTATCAGGCAAATCCATTTAATCTGGTTTTCTTTTTTAATCTGATTTATATTGACCACCTCTTTACTAAATTAAACATACTGTACTAAATTAAACAGCTGTACTATAATTTTCATACTTTTCCCAGCATATTCCCATTGGTCAAAGGATAGTTCAAATGTACACCCAGAATGTAAGCTCTTACAAAAGTCTCAGTTGCAAAAATCAGTATTACATATAATTAACAATACAATTATGTTAGAACTAGTTGGAAATATACACATACTGAACTGCCAGTAAATTGTATCTCTCAGAAAAAAAAAAGTAGCCACTACTCACAAAATAGTAGCTATATCATTGGCCATAGCCTGTTTCTAAACACTAATCTGTTTGTGCATTTTGGTTATCAAGAGATTACTAAAAAATGGATTCATTAAAATGTAGTGGTTAATGAACTTGCTAAACTCATCTTAGTTTCTCAGTGTAGACAGAGCTTTAACCTGTTTGAATATAGGTAAAATGGAGATAACGATACTTTCTTTCCTCTACTCTGTAAATTGTCTATATAGAATGTTAACTCTGTTGGACAGGAATGATCTCACTGGGCATTTTGCAAGACTCAGCACAGTGGGCCAGTAATCTTGGCTGGGACATTGAGATACTATTATAAATCACAATGTTTCAATGTTCCTAACAAAACCCATATTTAAGTAAATCTATTTTACTGGTAGGTTTTTTGTTTGTTTATTTTCTATTGGTTTGGGGTTTTTGGTTTTTTTTTTTTTTTTTTTGGTTGGTTGGGTTTTTTTGTTTTGTTGTTTTGAAATTTTTTAAAAAAATATATAGGAAAGCAATTCATTTTACTTTTTTACAAATTAAATAAAGATGACAGCAATGCTCCTTAAAAAAACAGATTGGGAATTATCAGTGTCAGAAGAATCATATAAAAAAATTACAAAAAGATACTGTATTTCCCATTAGGCAAGCAATTATGAAGTAAGCAGATATACTTTAGAAATAACCCAGATAGATTTTTAAACAGAAGCAGTACAGTACTTTAAAACAAAGACAGAAAAGATAACAAGGTTTCCTTACTAGGGACAGTGGGAAGAATATAAACTTTT
>NW_010303278.1:56546-59715 GCF_000700745.2 Antrostomus carolinensis
CAGTTAAGGATAGTTCAATAGCTAAATGTTTTAGTCTCAGCTTTGTCTTCAGATACATGAGATGTATACTATTCACTGAAGTCCCTGGGAGCTGTAAACATGTATCTGAGAATATAACTAAGCCAACTGAGTCTAAAACCAGGCCAAAAATATATGAATTTTTTTGCCAAATATTTGGTGGTGCTGCTGTTGTCACCCACAGCTAGGAAGTTCAGAGGCATGCATAAAAGAAAAATAACTAGAACAAGGACTAACATAAATTATGAACTTTGATTCTGAAATTTAGTAGAGATTTATTACTGTAATTTAACACTGGCAATGGATTTGGCTTAACACAAGACATAAAGGTCATTTAATGAGAGCACCATGCTGATCTAATAGATCGTTGTGTGGCACTGATCCAGCTGGTGGTCTAGACTGAATGGGTTTCCACAACTCCTAGTAACCACTGGCTCTGCCACAATAAAACTTTACTATTTCAATAGAGAGTTGCACTCAGTTCAAATATTTATTTAAACAAAATTTGAGGCTATCAGTAGCGCCACTGGCAGTTTGGAGTTGACTTTGCTTGAACTGCTTCATAACATCTCACCAATTCATAGAATCCAGAACAGTACTTATCTGACAAAAAAGGCAAGAAAAAATTTCAAATGGACAAACCTTCTTGGATAAAATAATAAGCAATCAGAATACTAACTTAAAACCTCAACTGGAATGCTTTGAAGCAGGGACTAATGTTTAAATTAACCATTCATGAACTTGTGTAAATTCCTGCTGCAACCTCAAGGATCATCTGGTCCAAACTTGCTTTTGCCAAGAAAGGTTGGACCAGATGATTCTTGAGGTCCCTCCCAACTTGGTATTCCATGATTCAATGATTCTATATTTACTTCATGGGCAGTAGGCCAAGACACAAGTATGTACATTCAGATTCTCACCTGCACAGATTGTTATCAACTCAGGTAAGCCAAGCAAGCTCTGAGAACTCATGCTAGAAGAGCACCTATTGATTAGAATTGCAAATGATACTGAGTATAACACAAACAAGTATATCTTTTTCTTAAAAAGAATCAATACAGATTAGTAAATCAGTACAAATTAGAGTGCATCAATACAGAAGAGTAAATATCTCAAGAATTGTGTCACTTAAATTTAAATACCAAAGTATGACTCTGAGAACAGGATTCATCTTGCCTAATCCTAGCCATCTAAAAATCAGACATCTGGTCTGTCAGCTGTCTTCCCAGTACAATGAGTAGAAGAAATAGGTACTTGCAGATACAAAATACTTTATCTATACATGTTTTTAAGACAGGATGAAAATTTGTTAAGCACTATGGATATCCCACCTCAGGATATAGAGAACCATGATAACTAACTTAGCTTCATTGTCTTCACTTTAAAATGACTAAAATATAAACAAATACCACTCCAAATGTCCAACTTCAGACATCCTGTTTTGAAAATTCTGCATTGCTAAGTCTTGACAGTGCATAATTTTTCTGTTGCTTTGATTGATGAAGAAGAATGAGCACAACATTTAGCCATTTTCAATTTATGAAATGCCACAAAATTAAATTAGCTATATTCTAGTTTGTAATTTCATGACTGGCAACATTACTATTTGAAAACATTTCATACTTGTAATAAAATATGATTTTAAGCTCCCTTCCTAATAGCTATAGCAACAGTCACCAATGTGAGACAAGCAGAATGTGCATTCATGACTTTTTAAAGCATGTTACACAATTATAGCACTTGCTTATATAGTTCAGCAACTGTTGCATATTTGCCCCATGTTTCTAGAAAATGAAACTTGTAAGTTGTGGCACATCATCTGCCATGAAAGGACATTAGGGATGGGAAACGAAAAGATTTCTATTATTTGAATCAGTTATTGCTCATAAAAGATTCTTGTTTAAGAACCTGAAGAAGTGCAACTGAGAAGCTCATTTGTCATTTAGATATTTCAGATGAACCTTCAAACTACTTTTACATTGCTCAGTGATAACAGGAATGAAGAAGTACTTTAAAATCTAACTGATTTTTTGTCAAAGACATTAAGATATTAGTATTGGTTAACAGAGATGAAGTATATGCATTTTAAACATGAATGTTGTTATCGGTAGTAAACTTCAGATGATATTTAAAACATACTAAAGTGCTAATTAATTTAGTTTCTTGTTAAACACCATTTTCTACTGTAGTCAACTTTTGGAGCACGGGTAAAAGTTGGCTGTTCTCCAGAACATCCTTTTTAGAAGTGGTTCTGAATCCCCTTTCCTCTTCACCTCTGTCATATTTCCCTGTCCTCACAAATTTGTGGGGCTGTGCCAAAGAACAGCAAATCTACAATCCACTATTCATTTATTCCCTGGTTACTCTAGATGTCATTCTGCAGGTAACCACAGCAGATGTTATTAAAAAAAAAAAAAATGAAACTAAGATGTTTAAGAATTAATGACTGGAAAAAGTAAGAGGGACAAAAAGATTTTGAGATTAAAAATGACTCCTGTAACCAGATGCCACTGTCCAAGCTGCACAATAGAGTTAACTGGTTGTTCACCACGTGCATAATATTACAGGTAAAACATGACATATGATGATGGTCAATGGTTCACATTTTGGGTATAGCTGATTCCAAGTAAGAACTTCTTTGAACAATCACAAAAGTGAAGAGGGGGTGCGTGCATGAGCAGGAACGTGACAGCGAGCACACACAGAGCCTCATTCAGGTGAATCTGAGTGGTTGGTGGAAAGCCTGGTGAATGTGGATTTCAACATCTGGAAATGAAGCTGCTATATGTTTACTAGAGTTCTCACAAAGAAGATTGATCATTTCCAGATTTACCATTTTGTTGGGATGGATTAACATCTGGAGAAAAGAAAAGCTGTGTTTGCTCTTGCAGAAATTTCTACTACTTGTATGCATTTATTGAAGGAAGACAGCTAGATCATGCAGAAAGAAAATCAGGGGTACAAAAGCGCAATTAGAAGTTAAATTGGCCGCTTCTGTTAGGGATAACAAAAAGTCCTTCTATAAGTACATTAATAACAAAAGGAGGGGCAAAGAAAACCTCCATTCTTTGATGGACTTGGAGGGAAACATAGTTAACAGAAATGAGGAGAAGGCTGAGGTACCTACTTTGCCTCAGTTTTTACCAGTAAG
>NW_010303279.1:0-14070 GCF_000700745.2 Antrostomus carolinensis
ATATCCTTCCTGATGAACCAGAGAAAACCATTTGCTGTTTGGAAACATTCAAGTGCATGATGAAACATAATGAAGAGTTTATTTTCATACCAAAACAGAAATGTTTCTATGTTGACTAGATAATGCAAACCACTAGACAGATCTCTTACCACTATATGAATTTTAAAGAAGGAATCTTCAAGGAAATCACTGTGTTTTTTAGGGGGGGGTCATGATTTCATAAGAATACAGTCTCGTTGGATGGGATTGACTTTATCTAATGGCGAGTAAACTGCCATTTGGTCAAAGTGATGCAGCATGTTACAGAAAAAACATAAAATTTCTAAAATAATTTTGCTTTTCTTCTTCAATGCTTTTCTCTTCTTTGGTGTAAATAAAGTTATTAACGCAAAAGTAGAGGTTTTATTTTTGTGCTTAAATATCAGAACATGGGCAATGACAATTGATTGTAAACCAGTGCAGCTCAGAAAAGGTGGAGTGAGATTCAGCTAAGAAGTGGAAGCAAAAGCAGAAGTCATTTACAGAGTTAGGAAATTTTATTTGAAAAGTGGAATAACTTTAGAGGAAATCTTTAAGATTTCATAAATAGACAGAGCAGTCTATTTAAGTGACTAATATTGAAAAAAAGTACTGATACAAAAAACAGGCATTCTGTGCTGTTCAAAAAAGTGGTATTTTTGCAGTATGTTTTCTATAGACTGAGCAAGAATGAGGATTAGGACCTAATAAAGTTGCATCAAGTAGCAAATGAGTTCATATTATAACAATGAACTGATATATGCAGAGGGTTTTGAAAATGGAAACACTGTCAATTATAATTGATGGACATTGTTATTTATTTAGATATTTTTAGTGCTTGAGGTTAATAGATATTTGTCTCCATTCCATCAGCTAGTACATGCTTTTAAAAACAAACCATAGTTACAGGGCCAGATAGCTCTTAGTAATAAATGAGAAGACAGTGAAAGACTTAAATAGCATGCCTATAGATTGCTTCAATTTTTCAGAATGCTCTAGTGCAGACACTTTTCTTCCTTTAGGAAATCTTTAACATGAAAATATGACTGGATATAGTGCATATCTCCTGAGTGTGTCAGTCCTCTGAAGTACTGAACAGCATCTATTAATTAAATATTTTTGATTGACTACTGTGAATCATCATCTCCTAAGGGTAAGGTTGATATACTGAGATTAGGCTTTTCCTAGTGATTGGAATAGCTTGAAACTAGTTATTCTTTGTGCCCAACCAAAATCTTAGCGTAATCTGTTGAAGAAACCATGCTGAAAATTCTATTTCAAGTTTTATGTACAGTGTAATTCATGTAAGGACTTGGAAATAGTTCAGTGCTAGCTTGGATATTCACACTATATGAGGATGCCCATGTATTTTGACTACTTAAGTTTGAACAATTTGGTCGGTAGAAAAGCATTCTAACAGAGGTAGGTTGAAAACATTTTTAATAATCTGAAATTCTGGAAAAAATTTGTTATTTTCATCATTCACTAGCTCATCCTATTTTAAAAATATCCTCTCAAGTAAAGCAGATGAGCCTGTAAAGATTTGAAATTATTTTGCTGCAAGAATAAAATAGAAAGTGTGGAGTAGGGTTTTCACTTTGACATCAACAGTGCATATTTTTCATTAACCAGATTGATGGTCCTTTTTGCATGTAAGGAAATAATGAGAGCTGTTAGTACAAATATCCATTTTTATGTCCAAAAGGAGTAGTCAGTGTTTGAAAAAGAATATGCAGGGGCAATTTTCTCCTGAAGTCTACAGATATTAAAAGCCTGTTGTGTTTCATGTGGTGAAGGTTTGGTAAAGCAATCCTGTGCCTCTTCTCATTTGAGGGAGTCCATTTTAAGCATTTTCCAGATCCTTGCATTCCTCTCTTAAGGCAAAGGTAGCTCCTAATTCCCACCTTTCTCCAGGGAAGGAAAGCAAGGTGCCACACTCCTCATGGTAGGAGTCAGTTACTGATTTTTTTTTTTTTTTTCCCTCTTTTCCAGTCAGCTTTTATGGTTGCTCCTTAAACTAACTAGGCTTCACAGCTGTGGTGCCTCTTGTCAGTGGGTGGCCCTTTTATCCCTCTCTAGTTCTGGTGGGATGCCTACGCAATCACAGCAGGCATTACCTATAGTAAAGTGGTAGCAATATGGGGAAACTGTATATAAACATGCACAGAATACTTTTGATTTCTGAATTAAAAGCATTTTATTCCTTACAGAAAATTCTAAAGCTTTATATGATATTAAAATTGCTCCTTACTTTATACCTGGTGAGGAGGAGCAAAGATCCTAAAATAATGAAAACAAGGTCTGAATGACATCTCAGGAGTCTCTTTCAACATGACCCTGCTACACCAAAATAGTAAGTTATAGATTTTTTCAGACTTAGAATCATAGAATCATAGAATGCTTAGGGTTAGAAGGGACCTTAAAGATCATGCAGTTCCAACCCCCGTACCATCAGCAGGGACACCTTCCACTAGACCAGGTTGCTCAAAGCCTCATCCAATCTGGCCTTGAACACTTCCAGGGAGGGGGCATCCACAGCTTCTCTGGGCAACCTGTTCCAGTGTCTGACCACCCTCACAGTAAATTTCTTCCTAAGATATAAACCTAACCATCTTTCAGTTTAAAGTAATTTCCCCTTTTTCTATCACTACCTGCCTTTGTAAAAAGTACATTCATGTTAATATTACTTTTTTCTCTAAGCATTTATGTCCAGACTTGTAATCTAAGTAGGTTACAATATTAATTTAAACTTATTGACATTCAAATTTATCTACATTCTACATTCCATTTGTAAGTGTTTTCATCAGAATGGATTAACACAAATAATACTGTCCTCCTCCTACGTAATATTGACTGTACTTTTTGTTGATCAAAGACACCTCTACACAAATAGAATTTAAATAAAAGTATCACATGGATCCTCTCTGCCACCTTCAATCTACTTTGCACAGAAATGGCTGAAGAGATATAGATTAGTGTAGCAGCTTCAAAATGGCTGAGTTGAAGTGGAAATAGGAAACAGGAAAGAAATTTTTTAGGGCACTGACTGTGCATTCAATGTCCTACCATTAAAATACTATTATCATCAATGTCAGTGTATACATATATTTGCACATACCATGTATGTGTCTGTATACAACTTGTTCCTCCACACATTGCTGGCTGTAGCTCTGAAATGTTTTCCCAACAGAAAGGAGTACTGCTAGTGTCAATAATTTTCTTGCCACTGACAGTTCTTCAGACTGGTAGAGTGAGAATTAGTGAGTATTCTATATGTAGTCACCTCTGTCAGTCAATTGGAAACCTGGTCTATAAAAGATAGTATTAAAATTTTTTCTTGTGAAACATGTATAGGCTTTCCAGGATCTAAGAAAGACTGATTGTAAATAACATCAGCTGCAGTATGTTGATAGTTATGTATCCATAAAATTTTATGACCAAACTGTATTTGTAAGTGAATATGATTTCTCAAACTGATAGCTTATATTTTTTAAAATGTCTTATTCTACTGTATAGAATGTCCCTTAATTTCCCAGAAATAGCTATACCTATATTATATTCTTCCCTGTGTAAGAATATCAGGTAAAATACTGTTTTTAACACAATAAAAACAAGTATCTACACTAGAATCTGGGTTGGATATAATATAACTTTATTACTAATGCCTTTAAGCCATCTTCAACAATAGCTGCTGTAAAATGAGTGTGCCTTCACTACTGCTGCAGTCTAAATAGGTAATCTGTGCAACGATCTACTTGCTTTCCCTAAGGTTATTTGTTTCCCTTGTTTGACCTAGTTGATACTCCCATGGTTTTCCTTTCTGTTTCAAGAAGGTCTCTGAGATGTGAAAGAATACGCATGTGATATGAAGTATAACAAAAATGAATCTTGTAACTGCAAGTGGCCATCTCATCCTTGCATGATCATCACAGTGGTGGGATCTGTCATTGGAAAAGCACAAGCAGGAGGTGCACTCCTGTGAATAGTAGCTCTTTTTCCCCCATCAGGACAACAGTGGGAAAAAAAAGTCTGAGTTGGACTGACATCAAGACTAGATGTTTCACCCTGATCATGTGTCCACTAGCACAGATACCCAAGGATACTCTTGTCAGCCAGTGTTTGTTAGGAGTTCGGTTTCTGTAGTGCACACCAGTAGCCATTCCTATTTTAGATTTAATGGTTGCATTCCCCAGTTTATTATGTTACAGTTGTAACAGCCGTACCCAGAGGACACAAAGCTGTGTACGTGATACTACTCACAGACTTTTCATGTCAGTATCTATGCTCTGCACAAATACTTTAAATATTTACAATTCTGTATGACAGCGTCCCTCTATTATATCAGCATTCCACATCCTTCTAAATACCCACTTTCTTTACTCCTTTTTTTTTTTGTCCCTCAGTTACCAAGGAAAAATGTCATTGGAGGGAAAGGAGAAAATTTGCCAAAATGTTGGATGTTGAATCTTAAATCACATCAACTTAAGACTTAGTCTAAATTTCTCAGACAAGAGATCTATGCCCCATAACTTGAATTCAAGGCAGCTCTGCAGCTGGCATCTAAACTTGTATTTCCCTGTTGTTAAAATATGAAAGCTGCCTGTCATACCAGTTTGTGCCTGACATAAGCTGACTGCTATCTTCAAAATACTCTAACTCATTCAATGTTTAAAATAGGAAAATTACATTTTGTTTGTCCCCCTTTGCTGTGAGGTAAGAGACAAATTCTTATTCATGCATTTTTAAATCCAATTTATTCATTAGATACTTTGTGCCTGAGCAAAAACCTTTAAATTATGTTACTAAAAACTCAGAGTACACATATAATTGCAGTATGAGAAAATAACATCTTGAAACCCAGTCAGTTTTGTCTTTAAAATGTACAGGATTTTTTTTGTAGCCATCCATTATTTGGTTCAATTACAATTTTTCTTAAATCCTATTTGCTGAATTCTTACTACTGAAGAAAGATTATTGCAATCAGGGTAGGAAGTTTTTCTGGATTTGGTAAAGCTATAGATATATTTGCCATATAGAAAATGTATGGTGGACAGTTTTCTTCAGCATACATTTTGTCTTTGAGCAATAACAAGGATTCATAGATTATTTGCCTATGGTTGCAGTTTCCTTATATGTTAATGGTTACCTTAACTGCTTTAACATAACTGTTTCCTAGGCACACATTTCTGGCATTAATCTAAACTTTAGCCTGTGGTAGATAATGACTATTTTTTCTGGAGATCCTATGGTCATCTAATAGCACTGTCGGAGAAAAGATCAGATTCTTGTAATTTCCTTTATGCACTAAGTCCTGCCAGTCTTCTAAGACCTAGAAAAGGCTAGAAAGCTTCATGAGAATTAATTCCCCTTTGGCAACATGGACCACCAATTTCTTATGGATAATAATATTTGATGTTCTTTAACATCATTCTTCAGTGTTGTATCTAACCTAGCTTTTTCTGACTAGAAGGATAGTGTATCACACCTTGCCAAAAGCAGATGTAGCAGCACAAAATTCACATTATTCTGATATGGCCTGACTCAGTGAAAGGCGATGGATGGGAAGACAGTGCTACATGAGACAGTGGCTGCATGTCTTTCTGGTAAATGAAATGGCAAGACCGACACAAACAGTGCAGTGGGACTACACTGTGCTCTCAGTCTGGGGTGAGCAGTGTCAAGCTGAAGGACACCACATTCATGAAGTTCTGCCGGATCTGATGTTGATTATGCAGCAAAATGGTTGACTTGATATTTGAACAAAACTTAAAAGGGTGGTATGCAGGCTGACCATCCACATTGTTACAGGTGGGCTGGGCAGCATTTCAAGGTCTGTTATTGTTTTGTGTACAGTGGTGGCTGAAGTGTGTAACATCTCAATGCTGCACTTTGGAGTTGTGGTTAATGTGCCTGTTTCAGAAATAAAATGTATTGCCAGTATTGATGTCATTGACAGACTCTGTCATTCCTCCTGGGAAGTGCAGAGAAGAAAAAGCATTTTGCTACATCTGAAAGCATGGTCTTGATGAGTGGCTGTGGTAGTTCATGCACATACATACTGGAAGCACATCGTAGGTAGAAACTGAGGTAGGTAGGAACACTAATGGTACAGCACAGTGTTGCCTGCTTGACAAACCACTGATTCCAGCCTTGAGGCAGAAGGACAGGTTGCTGCACATCTGCCAACTCTCTGCATTGTTCCAGTGCTGTTCCCTGGCAGATCTAAGGGCATGTGCTGTTCTGACAGATCTGCCTAAGACATTCTGTTGAGTAGGTATTCAAATCCACTGATGATTTTCTGTGTGCATCATCCTCTCTTTTGAATTTAATACACCATTACAAGTCTATAATTTTTTTCATGGTTCTTGATATCTTTCACACTTTATTTTCTTTTCTTTTTTTTTTTTTTTAAGAGGAAACGGATGATACAACAATGTTGGGGTGGCTAAGGGGAAGCACTGAGTGTTTTATTTTGAGGCAAAATATGCTCAGGTTTTAATATAGTTCAAATTTACTTTATTTTAAACCACAGTCTCCAGTTGCTTATTCTATTTCTGCTGGTGATAGTGATAGCATTCCTAAGACAATTTCTTTTTGAGAGTGCCAGTAAACAGCAATTCATGAATCAAACCACAGGTTTACTGCTGACTGGCATAATGTAACTGTGAGAGGCAAAGGCATGAATTTAGAAAGAAAACCAGCTAGTTTTCAAATACCTCAGCTGAACACCTTTTTTTTAGAGGAATTGGCTCATGCTACAAGAAGAATATATCAAACCAGATTGTTTTTATGAATTTTATTAAAAGGACAACCTAATCTAGAATTTAACATATACATCACTGATTAAAGCTACTATTACTGTCTGAGATTAATTAACAATGGACTAATGCAAGGATTAAATCAAGGTAATAATTGAAATTGAATCAATAAATCAATAGTATCAAATTATCAAGTCACCAAATTAATACAACTACTTAAATTTAATCATGAGGTTGGCAGAAAAAAGAGGAGGTTTTTTTTTCTTTAGTTCTGTCTTTATAACTGAAGGAGAAGTTGTTTGCTTTCATTTGAGTCTTAACCAGCACTCCAGCTTGAAAATGAGCAGTGATAGATTTGGTGAACTTTTATGAAGGAAAATTAACCAAGACCAAGTAAAATTGGTTTTACCAGTTTTACAAAAGTAGAGAGACTGTACTTTTAGTGTACAGAGACTTTTACCACTCACCATTTCTAGCTGGAGCTTATAGCTACTAAAGTAGTCAGTGGATGTTTCTGAATGCAATAGCTGTTTGGATTTTTTTGAGGAGACAGTAAGTAATGACAGATTTCACAGTTTGAACTTTTGGGATTCTGTAGGTACTCTTTTTCTGTCCTTACATTTGCACTAGCACATAAAAGCTCTGTCCACACACAGAGAGCAAAATTACACCTCCTCAAAATAAAGCAAGTGACTTCTTGATTTTCCCGGTCTCATTTTTTTATGTGATTTTTTGTTACAACCCATCTTTCATGTAGTGATGGACTAAATATAGCAAATTACTGTATCTTTCACCCCTTCTTCCTCTGGACATCTTGGCAAGATAAGAAAGGAGTACTTCTCTACTGTGTGGTCTTAACTATTATAGATAGCATGTTCCACATTAATCTGAGGAGTTTTCTATGTGACTTCGTGACTAAGTAAGTAGATGGTTCATGAATTTTAGAAGTGGTCTGGCCTGAGCCCCACACTGTGAGCAATCTTTGGGCTTTATGTCAACTTGTTAAGTTCTACTCAAGAATTACCAGTGATATACAAATGCCATTATCAGAGCATTGTAATAATATGTGTGGGACCTGTACTAGAAAAACTGGTACCAATATATCTGGTCTATGAACCATGGTCCCATTCTTGGCAGCCTTAGGAATTAATGGTAATTGTCCACATCTAGGTAAATACGATTCAATGACCTACTTACTTCCTTGCATCAGGCAATAGAATCATGGAAGTCATTATGTGGCTTCATTCAAGAAAGAAATGTATGGATTTCTCTGATCACTTTCAGGCTAACCATGCACAGTTTGTATCTCTGCACAGTGGTCTCCTGAACTGTGTTCAAATATGGACATCTCTGCCTAACATAGCAATACAACTCTGTCAAGCTACTGCCAGCATGCCAGTCCTAAGGTGAACAATATAATAGACCTTCTATTGTAAGGTTGTAAATCAGTGGCAGATGTGAAAAGTGCACGAGTAAAAGATAAAAATACAATAATAAAACTTTGTAGTACCATGCAGGTTTCCTCAGTTCTCTACTGTCAGTTCAGGTCTCCATGGCTCAATAGATGCATAAACCTTGCAAACAGGAAAGAGGCATTGATTTGAGCAAATCCAGGCATGTACTGAGCGGGTAGAATTGTATCTCTGCAGGGTACTCATTCTTTTTTTGTTGTCTCTGAATTGCCGTGATGTGCACAGAGTAAGATTGGACTCTTACAGTACCCACCTCAACTGGTAATATTCTGCATATTGCACAGTATGAAGCGGTGTGAGGCATGGCATGCAGATAGGGATGGGCAGTAGACTGTGGAATGCTGTACAGCTTCTCCATTTATGTTTCCAGAAACTTGTGTCCTCTCCTGCCTGTACACACTGGGCATGGCCTGCTGCCCAAGACCATTTAATTGCATGGGCTAGGATAGGAACTGACAACTGCCATGTTTGGCACATGAAAACAGCAATTTTGAGCTTACTGTGAGAGAACTGAAACGGTAGGTGGTTGCTTTCAAAGATAATATAGAAAGCTTGGGTTAAAATGTAGCTGACATTCTCTGCATGCTGTGCAAATATAGAACCAGATTTTCAAACATTTAATACTGACAGCTATGGAAAAAATGTTCTAAACATGTACCTCAGCACAAAGGGAAAATGCTGAAGAAAAAAAGACCGTATAAACATGTAAGTATTTTCATCCTCATAGGAAACTATTCTCATCATTATAGAATTAGCAATAGCAGTTTTCCAGGAACTCTTGCAGGAATTTATTCTGAAGAACACAAGCAACAGTGTTTAATAACTGGATTTACTGTGTTAGGATGCATCTCGTCCTGGGTTCCCTTGATGTAGTGGCCCTGATATCTCTGCTATGAACTATTCTGGTTATGCCTGGGAAATCACCAAGGAATGAAAGTAAGGGGTCTACCCAAAACCACAGTGACTAACTCTGACACTTATGCATAGGCACACACAGATGACCAAATAAAAATACACAGACACTTTAAAAAATGAAAATGTTTATTTTTATCATCACATAAAAGTGTGTGGAAGTGTCAGTTAGACAATAAAATGAAACTTTTAACATTTTTCTTTGGGAAAGTCAAGCAAAAACTGGTTATGTAAATCTAAAATTACCAAAATGTGTGCTACTGTCTGAATTTGCTGATCGTTAATGGAGTACCCTCAATTTTATTGAATTATCTCTCACCGAGAAATTAATTCAACAACTTCCACATTTCTCCGGTTTACTCATAGAAAATAGTTGTCAATA
Source organism: Antrostomus carolinensis (assembly GCF_000700745.2). NCBI lineage: Eukaryota > Metazoa > Chordata > Aves > Caprimulgiformes > Caprimulgidae > Antrostomus > Antrostomus carolinensis. Next base: position 9,543 of record NW_010303279.1, read on the forward strand.
AATATTGGCAGGTAGGAATCTTACACTAAGTTGACTTATGCTAATGAGGTTTCAAATATTTTTGACAGAATAGAAGGAGCATGACCAAATATACATAATGGATAAGTTTTATGATATGGTTGCATCTTAAGTACAGTATGGGTCCTCCTTTAGTGATCCAGAGCAAGAGAGATTTTAAAGGGCGCTGCAGCTTCTTCTCTTCTCATTCAATGGGTTTCCTTCCCAGCCTGCCAAGATTTCATTTATTTTTCTCTAAATGAATGAAGTTGTTAAGCATTTTATCTCTTTGCTTCAACATGCCGTATTGACTTTTTATGCTGTCATTTTGAACACTAAATGAAATGCACTGTATTAGCCAAATTTGCAATGGTGGCTTTCCTTTCATGAGGAAGTGACATATGTTTAATTTGTTCTGTTGCTGCTTAGAGAGTATAGTGAGTTTGACTAAAAGTTCAATACCAAACCATGAAACAGGCTATAATTCCATCTGAAAAATCACCTATTTCACAATTTTGAATTTGAGTTGGAATTGTGGAAGTCAGGCCTTTTCCCTTCATATCAAGAAAGCTGTAATGGTTTGTTTCCACTTAGGATATAATGGTTCACTTCTGACTTGCATTTCCCTTTGCTAGACCTGATTTTTTAAACACTTTATCCTATGTGTATTTGTTTAGTTTTTATAAAGTGCTTCTAGTGAGGACATACTTTACAAAATACAGCTTTTAATGTCTACAATTACTTCAACCAGTTCTCAAAGAATTTATTTTAAAATGAAATAAACTTGAAATAAAACGGAAAAACTAAATTCAAATTTAGAAATTAGGACACAGAAAAGAACAAGTGATTACATTCTAGATTAAGCAGAAAGACCTCCAAGTGAAAAGGTATACTGGAAATTACTTTAGTCACTAAAAGAACTTCACTCAGCGAGGAAGTTGTTAATGATTTTGGTTAAATACATATCCCATTTTTCATTGGTCTGGGGTTCTGTTCTGCACATGTGGGTATGCAGACTGGAAAAACCCTGCTGGTATTTTACAAGAAAGAATGACTGTGCTTTCACTGCTACAGGGCAGAGCCAAGCCCAAGTTAATTCATATTATAAATTAGTTATTAATAATAGTATTGGCTATAGTGTAGTTATTAGTAGTGGTAACTTAATTATGTCAGTAGTAGGAGGTTACACATCTGGCATTCTTGGAGGAAACCTTGCAGTGAGGATGTCAGGTGGAACAAATTATTTGGGTCCTTTCTTGAAGGGACACCAGGACCTTTTCTAGGAGTGCTTTCCTGTGCCAAGCCACAAGTGGAATTTGAAGGCAACCTGAACTTGGACTGAATTCAAGCTGTTTAAATTATCGGTTTGGACACTTGATCCTGTGTTTTGAAGACAGTATGGAAGAAGTACAATGTGATTGTTGCTGAGGTAAAATTCCTGCCCACATCTCCTCCAGCAACACAGTGGAACAGTCCAATTAGGCTTTCAGAGTATTTGGGTGCTATGACAATATTCAGTCCTAATATTAAATGTCAGGTATTTTTGAACTATGTCATTGCTCTGTGTGTTCATGTTTCTTTTGAATTTATATTTCTGTCAGAACCACATATCTTTTGCTGTTTTAGAGTTCTTGCTTTTGTTCACTTGAGTGTATAAACTACAGTCTGAGTCTAAGGGATAAACTCTTGGAAGAAGATATTGTCTCCCATCTATGCAAATCCTCAAAATGCCACAAAGTGATGCTCTGTAGGGTTTATAGAGGCATGCCCATCAATAAAATTACTGTTGTTTTTTTCCAGCAAAGTTCTCAAAATTGTTTGCCTAAGTAAAGCATACTGCTGCCCATGATGGACTTGCTGAGATCATTCATCAAATGCTGATTCCCTAGAAAATACTTTTCTTACTTCATATTTTAAATTACACTGAAGTGATAGACACAGATGTAAATTCTGTAAATTACTAAAAATTATTAAAATTATAAAAACTATTAAAAAATACCGGAAAACAAACCTGTGCTCTCAGGCTACTTTTCTTGCTTGAAGAATCATACCAATAAAAGTTAACAGTTTGAGCTGCATATCTTGTCACATCCTTGCTTTGTTCATCTACAATGTAATGAAGTTGTTTATTGTGAAGAAGGAAACTACTGAATGTAGGAAGATCAGTAGTGCAGGCATGGGAGGTCTAACCATTATCTTCTTCAGTAAATCTTCAAAGGAGATGTTCCAGTGACACTGTAAAAGACAGAGATTAAAGCAAAACAAATGTGTTCATAGAAGCAAAATTAAAAATATCTGTAGTATGCAATTACTGGGTACCTCAGAGAGCCATATGTCTGACAATTCCTTTGGAATTAAAAAATGAAAAGAAAAATGAAGCCATTGAAGGCATTCTCACTGGATGACTTGCACCATGTCTGGTGCATATTTTATGATCAGCAATGTAGTCGGGGAATCCCTATTTCTCTCATAAAAGGAGCAACACTGAATGATTCAGTTAAAGATTTCCAGGGTGGCATTGCTAAATCATTTGTGAGAAGTCAACTCTAACAGAAGCATGTTCACCCTCGTCATAGATCTTAAGGGCTTTGCTTATATGAAGGTAAAAGTCCAATTGGCTGATGCTGAAGACACCAACATTTTCACACTGAAGTTTCAGGAGATTTGATGCATAGGATTTATTCCCTGACTGATCTCTAATACCAGCAGGAAGGATATTTCTTGGAAATGGTTCTTGTAGACATGGATCTGATTGCAAAGTGAAGGAGAGGGACATCTTTGCCTGAGAACCTCAAATAAGGATTGCTTGATACAACAGTGCAACAGTGGCACTTCAGTTTTGTTATCCTTTATGGGTTTTAATCACTAATTGCTTTTGGAAGAACATGAGGGACACTAGTTGTCAGGTTATCCTAAGGCACATATAAAATGGGTACAAGTCCTTGGATAATCCTTTTTGCACAAATTCATAGTCTTGAATACAGTTTCCCATAGAGTTTCTGGCAATAAGAATCTGACTAAATTATCTGTAATTCTACAGGAAATAATTTTTATCTACACTTTGCATCCAAAGCTCAAGGATCAACATAACAATGAAAAACTGTGATCAGGGTAAGCGACATATGTAACACAGAAAAAAATATTCTCAGAACCTTGCCTATCATTCAAGTCTGCTCTGGGTATGAATGAAATGCAGTGCACTCTTCCACTTTCAGATAAGTTCTTGTACCTACATTGGATAATACATCAAAAACAAAGTGTGTTTTCACAAGAAACAAGGGGGATGAATCATCTCTAGCTTTAGCACTTAAAATTAAGAAAGTATGTGCAACTTAAGCTCTTTTTATTACTAGTGGAGAGAAAAAAAAATGTTTTCCTGTGATCAGAGTCCAACAAATATTACATTAATCCTTATTTGATGGAGCACAATAAAATAAAACTCAAGGGCATACAACCCCAGCAAGTTAATGCAGCCAAGCAAGTGCCTGCAGAATGTGTCTGTGGGCTACCCTCATTCACCCCTCCTGCAAAATTGTCACACTCTAATTCCTCTCTGAAGTGCCTGTGCACCAATGCACGCAGCATGGGAAGTAGACAGGAAGAGATAGAGATCTGTGTGCAGACACAGGGCTTCGATCTTATTGCAATTACTGAAACATGGTGGGACAGTTCCCACAACTGGAGTGTTGCCATAAATGGCCATAAGCTTTTTAGGAGAGACAGACCAGGAAGGTGAGGTGGTGGAGTTGCTCTTTATGTAAGAGAACACCTGGTATGTATGGAGCTGCTCCTCGGGGTGAATGATGAAAGGGTTGAGTGTTTACGGGTAAGGATTAAAGGTCAGGTGACAGTAGTGGGTGTTTGCTACAGGCCGCCTGGTCAGGAGGAGGAAGTGGACAAGGCCTTTTACAGTCAACTGAAAGCAGCCTCACAGTCACAGGCCCTGGTGCTTGTGGGTGACTTCAACTACCCTGACATTTGCTGGAGGATTAAAGCTGCAAGTCAAATGCAATCAAAGAGGTTCCTTGAAAGCACTGATGATAACTTTCCTTTGCAAATGACTGAAGAGCTGACAAGGAAAGGAGTGCTGCTGGACCTTGTCCTGTCAAATAATGAAGGAGTAGTTGGGGATGTGAAGGTGGGGGGAAGCCTTGGCTGTAGTGACCATGAGATTGTGGAGTTCAGGTTCCTGCTAGGAGGAAACAGGGCAGTAAGTAAGACCACAACCCTGAACTCAGGTGAGCTAACTTGGGCCTCTTCAGGGACCTTCTTGAAAGAATCCCATGGGATCAGACCCTTGAAGGAAGAGGGGTGCAAGAGAGCTGGTTAATATTCAAACACCACTTCCTCCAGCCTCAAGAACAATGCATCCCTGTGTGCAAGAAGACGAGCAAAGCGGGGAGAAGACCAGCATGGATGAACAAGTAGCTCCTGCCAAAACTCAAACATAAGCAGGAGGTGTAAAAGAGGTGGAAGCAAGGACAGACAACTTGGGAAGAGTATAAGGGCATCACCAGAGCATGCAGAAATG
>NW_010303280.1:0-8927 GCF_000700745.2 Antrostomus carolinensis
GAGATGGAACAGCCCCTTGGCAGAGCCAAAATGTTTATTAATTTAAATATTCCTTACCCCATCAAGACCTTGGACTTGCAGACTGGCAAAACGCAAAGTCCTTCAACTTCGAGTGACAACTGAAAACATTGGGGTGTTCTCAGCATTTCTCTCATAGCAAATCCCAGCTGAAACCAAAATATAGTGCTATTCTATCTACTAAAAAGAAACCTAGCTCTGTCCCAACTAAAAACTAGGACATAGAGTTGTTGCCAGACATCATGTACAAGTGGCTCTGTGAGGTTTTAGAAGCTCATTACAGAGCTATGCTACCAAGGAGTTTGTTCAGCAATTCAGTTTGTCCAAAAACATGAAAATCTACAGACTCTTTGCTAAATCAAACAAGGAACTAAAACAGTGCATACAAAAGAAAATCAGAGATTTCTGATAAATGGCTTCCAACAGCCATTCATAAAGATTATGACCTACACATTTTTATCAATACCTAAATTGCTGTGTTTAAATTTAAAAAGCATGTGAAGTAATGGACTCTACATCTTACTTTGAAGATGTGTCAAAACAGAAATGAACCTCAGTATGCAATATCAAGGGTTTACTATATTGATTTTGGAAGCCAGTCTATATATATACTTTTCTACAAACATCACATATTTCACAAAGCAACTGCTTTGTGCTCTTTACACTGCGTTAGAGACAGACAAATTGGTTTGGACAAAATGTGCCAAAGCTAAAACAAATTTAAGGCCTGAAAAAAAGTTCAGTTAATTTTTATCTCACACGTTTCTTGCCTGTCTCCAGTTCCAGGGACTGACCCAGAACACTGAAATGCTGTGAAGGTCTGTCTCTTCCTCCTGTTTGATGACCAGAAGCAAGAAGTAAGCAAGTCACAGAGTTCAGACTTGGTCCTGAGCCTGAGTTTCAGGGAGTATTTGTGTCTAGATCCATTTTCAGGTGAAAATTCTGAAAACATCATGAGTAAACACATCTTACAAAATTCTCAGCCCCTTTTGGCTGCCCTGAGAAATTTAGTGACTTTGAAAAGACAGTCAAACTTTTGAGATCTTGTCCACGTCACAGAAGTTAGCAGAAATGACCTGTTGGATGAAGTCCACCTTTACAATCACACAGTATTTCCCTTTAAAGAGCATCACCACATCACTGAGCCACTGAACATTTTCTAGCTGCCAAATAGTCAAGGGGATATACTCAAACGCTAAAAAGAAATCAGAAAATCTCACCACCCTCCAGCCTCACTTTTCCAAACAGCATTTTTTTCATAAAACTTAAGTCCAGCTTTCCCTCACAAACATCTCAGGTGCTCAGAGGATGAAGGTTTTGTCAGAACAGTGCATCCACACATCTGGTTGTAGGGTTATTAATAAGCATCTATTGATTTTGGAGAAACATTACAGAGAAACTACACTTTGAAGATCAGGTCAACCCAGCCCAGCAAAGTCCTGTTTAACTGAGACCATGTTATCCTCTAAATAAAGTTTTCGTCTCAATAGTTTTAAAACCACGGTGCCATATGCTATATGACACAAATAGCTTGTTCATCTTTATAATTAACTGTAACTCTCTTGAATTGTCTGTCTGCTTGGTTGTCTCTGGCTGCCATGCTCCAGCCTTGTGTGATAAGCGCTGCGCAAACCTATTTTGAAATTTCACCTTCACCAAGGTCATCCACATTCACGATTGATCGGAAAAAAAAAAGGCCCATAGTACTGACCCCACTTATTTCCCCTCCTCACTCTGAATTTTCTCTTTCACTGACACCCTCGGTTTCATCTCTATAAGCCAGTTCATAATCCATTTCAATGGCTCTTCTCTAAACTATTTTTAATCTCAAAAAGCCCCATCAGTCTGTTGTGTCACAGGGTGTCTATTGCTCTTTTGAAATCAGGACTGAAATAAGGCAGCACTTCCCCTCTTATCTAGGTAGTTGTTGGCATTTTCAAAGATATTGGGGGGGTATATTCTTTAATTATTTATGCTTTTTTTTCCTTCCTCCCTCCAGTGAAGACACATACAAGTACTTAATTTATGCTTTTTCTCTCTTTTCTCCTCATAGTTTCTCTGAGCTAATCCTGCTGGTGGGAAAGCCCTACTTTTCCAACTCCCCATGACTCTGCCTTCAGCTCCTTCATGGATCAGCCCCAAGTCTCCTAAAATACCTTGGTATTGTTCTTGGTTTTAGCTGCTGAGCAACAGGGAGGTCCTCAGGACAAGGCAGTACCGTGCCCACTGCACACAACATCCCTCCCACTCCTCAAAACCAGAACCTAAATGAAGCAAGCACAGAAAACATATTGGGGTGAGTATTTCCTCCCTTCTCTTCAGTCCTCTTAAAGATTTTGCAAAGCTTTTTCACTGAAAACATTCGCCTTCAAGACACAATCTTCCATTTTAACATTTACTTTGAAATAAACTGTGTTTCAGGTTGTCTTCTTCTCTCTCCCTCTACTTTCCCCTAGGTCCTCATTCCTGAACTACCTCCTCTTTTCAGTTGCAAATATAAGAAGAAAGAGAAAAAGAGGTGAAGTAGTGACAAAACCAAACATTTGGAATATTTTCCCACTAAAATATCCAAAAATAAATGCATTCTCCCCATTCAGCAAGCACGACAGAAGGAAAAGCAATTGAAAATGTTCAAGAATTGTCACAATTTCCTCATTTTTAACCACCCCTAGAAAATGAACGGGAGCTATTTAACCATGAGTGTATTTCACTGAAGTGACACTTAACAATCCAAAATTACAGCATTTAGTTTTGCATTTCTCTAGGCAGTAGATAATTTTCTGGGTCGCTGCTGCAGCAGCTACACTGGTGCACAAAAATTCAGTGTTTGAGAGAAAAAAGAGGGTTAATCGTGCTGGATACATGATTTTTTATTTTTTTTTTTAAGTCAGACTTTCACATTGAAAAGATTATGAAAATTAATTTTCCCAGACAAATGATATCAAAATACAAATGTTATTTTCTTTTTACCTCTGACATTGAAGATGGATTATATTAACACAAAACTGGAATTTGTCGCTTAAAATGGCTCTGAAATTGCTCAGTAAGTGCTGGACAGAGATAATTTCTGCTGACTCTGTATTTAGAGTTTAAGTTTAATCAGTCTACTGAAAACAATGACTAGATCCAAGTTCAGCTGCTGTTCTGCCAGGGACATGAATCATTTTACCTGTTCCATAGTAGATTTGACATCATATTAAATCCTACACTTTTGTTTCAGAGACTTTTGTGGGCAAAGAAAGGCAAGATAGACAGAATCTCAAAGCAGGCACGGCATCTTGCTGGCACAGCAAAGGATGGATCTGTGGGCTGATGATACAGCAGGACAGTGAACTGGTGCTTTGCAGGGGAAAAGTATGTATTTTACCCCAAATCAACATGCAACATGTCCCAGTTGGCCAACAGACCTAAAAAGAATCTTATCATGTAGTTGTCGGCATTGGGGCTGATCAGTGCTGGCAAACACAGGAGTCACATCTCCTTTCACTTTCCCGGGGTGGGACTGGAGTCCAAATCACAGAATCACAGAATGTTGGGGATTGGAAGGGACCTCAAAAGATCACCCAGTCCAATCCCCCTACCAGAGCAGGAACCTAAATGAGATCACACAGGAAGGTGTCCAGGTGGGTTTTGAATGTCTCCAGAGAAGGAGACTCCACACCCTCCCTGGGCAGCCTGTCCCAGGGCTCTGCCACCCTCACTGTAAAGAAGTTTCTTCTCAAGTTTAAGCAGAACCTCCTGTGTTCCAGCTCACACCCATTGCCCCTTGTCCTACCATTGGGCATCACTGAGAAGAGCCTGGCTCCATCCTCCTGACATTCGCCCTTAACATATTTATAAACATTAATGAGGTCACCCCTCAGTCTCCTCTTCTCCAAGCTAAAGAGCCCCAGCTCCCTCAGCCTTTCCTCAGCAGGGAGATGCTCCACTCCCTTCATCATCTTGGTGGCTCTGTGCTGGACTCTCTCCAGCAGTTCCCTGTCCTTCCTGAACTGTGGGGCCCAGAACTGGACACAATATTCCAGATGTGGCCTCACCAGGGCAGAGTAGAGGGGGAGGAGAACCTCTCTTGACCTACTAACCACACCCCTTCTAATACACCCCAGGATGCCATTAGTTCCTATTAGGATTTTTAGCTATGTATTAAAAAATAATAAAATAAATTAATATTGACACATCCTGAGAATGCAGCCAGATACACTTTTCTGGTTTTCTGATCCCTTTCTAAACCATATTTTAGGTTTTTCTGGCATTGTTACCTTATGGAAATGTCTTGTCAGGAATTTTACGGCCAAAAGTATAAGGCACAATTAAAATGGTCATTTTAAACCTATGTGTTTGGTTTTTTTTTTAATCTGGGGCCTGATTTATGGTGTTTGTATGGCTAAAATTTAAACGTGGATGTGGTGGTTTTAGCCCAGTTGGCAACCATACACCAAACAGCCGCTCGCTCACCCTCCTCCACCCAGGAAATGCAGGAAAGAATCAGAAGGGTAAAAGTGAGAACTCGTGGGTTAGAGATCAAAACAATTTAATAAGCAAAATAAAACTGAAATTAAAATAATAATGATAATGACACTAATAATGGAATATAAAAATGAGTGATGCACAGTGCACTTGCTCAGAACCTGCTGACCAATACTGAGCCTGGTTACCGGCTAGTGATCCTGTAGCAGAGACAATCCCAAAACCAAAATCACAATCCCTGAAGATAGAAAAAGCCTGAGAGATCCTCCAGATCCAGCCAACCCTCATTAATATACTGAAGATGACGTTATATGATATGGACTATCCCATTGGAGTATCCAAAAGCCAATTTGGGTTTGCTAATTTGATACACTTCCCTCGAGTTTCTTCCACTCCTGCAGACCAGCAAAACATGGGAATTTGGAACATCCTTGTTTTTTCTTAGCAACAACTAACAGCGTGAGTGTATTAGCAACATTTTTCTCATACCAAATCCCATATTGAAAGCAAAACACAGCGCTGTTCTAGCTACTGAGAAGAAAATTAACTCTGTCTTAGTGACACCAGGACAATGGCCATGTGTTCTTATGGCTCTTGGACATAGAAGCGAGATGGAGAGGGGCAGCAGTGTTGTGCTAATTTGTAGTCATCTGCAAAAGGACAACTCCACACGTCCATTGGCTTCAATAATATGGTTCATCTCAAGATCTTTAACAGGAAAAAAAAGCTGCATATATAAGGAAAAAGAAAACCCCAAACTTAAGAATTAAATATTTTCCTTACAAGTCTATTAAATTGTATGTAATATAAATAATCTCAGTGCCACAAAGCAGCAAGGTAGCAAGGTTAAACAGAATCTGTAGCCTGGAACTTTCTCATGTGCCAAAAAATAATCCCCTTTTAACTTTGGAAAACATACTATCTTTTAACAGCATAACAGATCAGCCACAAAGTTTTATTTGAACTTTGATCTCTTCCATGTGAGTCTTGATTTACTTAGATAATACTAAATATTTGATGTTATAAAATGTGTTCTTGACCTAATAGATCTTTAAAGTACCTTCTTTTTCTGACTGATATACGTATCCCAGTACTCTGTCCAAGTTCAAAGACAGTCTAAACAACTTCCTGGCTCTACCGTGCATTAAGACAGCTGCCAACCCTGTTCTTTTTTGCTCTATTTCACAGTTCCAACTGCTTGAGAAGCATTAAATTCCCAGTCATGTATGGCAGCGAGGATGTAAATAGTAAAATGCTCCATAGTATGGAGATATCTATATTTTCGTTTTGCCTTATTGTCTAAATACTTTGCTAAAGGGAGCAATACATTCAATTTCCAGTAGAAAATGGCAGGAATGTGCATTATTTTTGATTAAGAGTATATCTTTATGCTATATTTAAGCAAAGATGGCTGCATGAAGATTATTTCCTGGAAATCAATATTCCACCGGGGAGAGCTGATGGTCTCAGATACATGGGAGAATCATTGACTCCAGCTGCATATGACATAGAAAAAAGTCTACATGGAGGCTGTCAGGGCTAAAAATAAAAGTACAGGCATATGGATTTTTATATGCATTATGCAGTTCCCAATTGCCATACACTGCATGAGATAGTACCAGATAATTAATGTTCTATATATTAGTCAAATGACTCAAAATTTATTCCATGTATACTATTGTCTACCAATTGTATTTCGGCAAAATATTGGTAAACTTTGCCAATATTATTTACATAAGATGAGAGACTAAATCAGAGCAGGAGGTGTAAGCAAATTGTCAGGTTAATCTCCTCCATACTGCTTGCATCACATGCTGAAATAAGAGCTGGTGAGACAGTGACCAGGTCCCAGAGTCAGGACTAAGATGGAACAGCCCAAGGGACAACTCTTTAAATTACACACTAATATTCTTTACTTTGTTTTTGGTTTTTTTTTTAATTACAAATGTTTCTGTATTGGGAAAGTGGGACGCAGCACGTGTAATTAACTCGTTTGGGCAAGTTACAGGTCTTTGCTAAAAAAACTCCACCTACTTTATCTGATGCGTACACACCCTTGTGTGCCTTCAACACCGCATGGGATGCGTGGGATTCCTCTGATGGCAGATTCCCAGTTTTACATATTGTAAACACAACAGCTACATTCAGCAACTCTTTGGCTCCCCTTTAAATTGACTTTAAGATCCAGAAGTGGAAGTAAAATCAAGCTGTGGCCAATGAGCCAGAGAAAGAGAAATTAAATAATTTTTAAAAGAGAACATATCTGGGGTGAGGACAACACCTAAGCAAGCAAATTCCAAGAAAGAGATTTTATGATGTTTAAAAATAACAATAAACTCAACTAGAAAGCAAAATTCTCCAGCATTGTGCACTGGGAAACCAGTCTGAAGCCACAACTGGTTTACTACGAGTGGAAATAACGTCTGTCCCTCGCTCTCCAGCCAAGCAGGAAATTACCTGGGATATCCCTCAGGAATATGAAAGTTTTTACAATGCTTTAAAAGTGTAATGAGGTATCCTGAATAACCACTGCTGGCAAGGACCCTCCCTTTGCACAGGGGACCATGGAAATTGAGATCTGCAAAGGTAGAAGTTCAGAAATCATAGACTCATAGAATCATAGCATGTTGGGAGCTGGAAGGGACCCACAAGGATCATGGAGTCCAACTCCTGTCCCTGCACAGGACAAGCCCAACATTCACACCATGTCCCTGAGGGCCTTGGCCAAATGCTGCTGGAATCTTGTCAGGCTTGGTGCCATGAGCACCTCCCTGGGGAGCCTGTTCCAGTGCTCCACCACCCTCTGCCTCAAGAACCTTCTCCTCATGGCTAACCCCTGCCACATCTTCCTGCTATTTCCCCTGGTCCTACCCTATGCCCCTAGGCACAAAGCTAATTTAATATCTTTGGAGCCACTCAGCAGCTCCAACCAGAAGTAAAGACCAGACAGCAAAAGTAATAACGAAATTCCAGTGAGGATCTGTGCTGCTGAAGGGCTGCAAATGAGGCCCTTTGCAGGGAGACTCCCTGTGTAAAGCCAGGCTCATTTTAATTAGTTAGGTGTTAAGGCACTCGAGAAGGAAATACAGTCACATCTCTTGACTAGTCTCAAAAGGAAAACTGAGGAGTTGGGTTGGTTGGGTTTTTTTTTTCCTTCCCCCTCCTCCCAGTCTAATGAGTTAAAAGCAGGTGAAGCTGCTCCTTCCTTATTACACCAACTAACACCAGATGGCTTGACACCTGGCTGGAGTTGGGTTTGGTGACCTTTGGAGTGACAGCAGGTTGATGTATTTCAAAGAGAGAGGCCTTGGGGGGATGCAGGAAGACACAAAGGATTTCAGACAGCAGTTGGAGAGGGTTTGGTGGGGAAGACACATCGTTTCTTTCAAACAGGAGCCGACTTGCTCTGCTGAATCTCTCCAAGCCAGCGTGTGCGTGCTCGTGCTGTTTTATCTCATCTTTACAGAAACATTAATAGGAACTGTGTGAAATCTATAAATGACAAATGGATTAGGAAATGTCCACAGATGATTACTATTCACTTATCACACAGAACTGATCCCCCCCTGGTACCACTTCCATGTCTTTATGCCACCGCTTTGGCACTTTAACAGTTGCCTTTGGCACTTCAGATATTTCTGACTGCTTTCTCAAGCTCTAGTGCTGGAAGAATTTTACCTAAAGAGTGGATAGAAATTCATATTTTTTTTTTCTTTCCTTTTTTAACTTTCCATAGTCTTGGCAGCAAACTGTGTCATGATGATGTTGGCAACAACATATTCGTGGCAGAAGGAAGAAAGAATCATAAAATATATGAAAGAAAAAGTTGGCATTTTAATGATATACCTTGTAACTTCTTGGGAAAAGTTATTAAAATGCATCGAGTTTATAGTTGTTTGTACAGATAGGAGGAGTAGAACACTGTCTCCTGAAGTCTTTAATAAAAATTGCTTGTTAATTAAAACTAATAGTGGCTAGAAATCATTTTCAAAATTCATTGCTGGAGTAAATTTTAGATTTGGGACATTCTGGGCTTTTCTGAGTGTATATGAGGATTGTTGGCACATGCCTGAGTTTCTGGGAGTGCAGCATGACTTGTTCATGAGAAGAGTTGAAAAGAACGATGGAGCATCTAATGTTCCTTACAACCAGCTACCAAAGCTGGCGCTTATTTCTCACACTGCTACAAATAAATGAATTAGTTTATCTTAAATGCTACTCTGTCAGATGATTGTGCCCCGACTTCCGAGCTCCTATAAAGGTTTTGTCTGCCTTTGAACAAGGAATGATGGTTGCAGCTCTGTAGACATCCCCAAGCCCAGGTCAGCAAGCTGGGATCCCAACACAGCTACAGCCATGGAGGTTACAGCGAAGGTCTCTCCAGGTGCTACGCAGCAGTAAGAATCATAGATTCATAGAATCATAGCATGTTGTGAGTTGGA
>NW_010303281.1:0-1079 GCF_000700745.2 Antrostomus carolinensis
GCTCCTCACAATTTCAGAGCAAGGCAGCTCAGGGTTGTAATTCTATGAAAAATTTAATGTGGAAGGAGAGAAATTTGGCTTTTATAGGAAGTAAAAGAGAGAAATCTTACTCTTTATCTATTTTCTCCCTCCTTGTAGCTCGCTCTCCTCAGAGAATCCCCAAACAACCCTCCAAAAAAATATATTAAAAGGGAGGGAAGGAGGGAGGGAAGGAGGGAGGGAAGGAGGGAGGGAAGGAGGGAGGGAAGGGTGGAAGGCTCTTTACCAGCCCCCATCTCACCTCCACGGAGATTTCTACTCACCTGAGAGCTCGGCTCAGCTTGTCATAGTTCATCTGGGGTTTGCATTTCCTCCTGCCCCACAACCTGGCCACTTCATCAGGGTCCTTGATGACAAACTCCCCGTATTCTCCTTGCTGCCAGGCGATGACATGACGAAATTCCTCCTTCTGGAGTAATTCCAGGATAAAATGCCACAGCTGGATCTGTCGGGAGCCTGGGCTGGATTCGGTTTTGTAAGCCCACTCTGGGAAATGATAACCTTGAGGGGGAGGAGAAAAAAAACCACCAAAACATAAAGAAATAGAAATAAAAAGTCATTTAGAGAGCGACAGGAGCTCACAACTGCCAAATTCTATCAGGTATTGATGGTGTTTTCTCCAGAGTGACACCACAGGGTTGTAATTCTATTGAAAATTTAATGTGGAAGGAGAGAAATTTGGTTTTTATAGGAAGTAAAAGAGAGAAATCTTACTCTTTAACTATTTTCTCCCTCCTTGTAGCTCGCTCTCCTCAGAGAATCCCCAAACAACCCTCCAAAAAAATATATTAAAACTAAAAGGGATGTAAACAGCAGCAAAAAAGACCCCCCCAAAAATATGTTACAACTAAAATGGATGTAAACAGCAGCAAAAATTAACCCTAAAACTTTAGACCTGGCTACAATTTGGATTGCAGGTGGTTTGAAATAAAGGGAATTATTTAGATTTGGAGCATTTGGGGAGCTGATGTTGAGGGGGGGGGTGAAAGCAGAGCTCTGAGTGACTCCAGCTCCTCACAATTTCAGAGCAAGGCAGCTCA
>NW_010303282.1:0-499 GCF_000700745.2 Antrostomus carolinensis
TCACATCTTCTCACTCCTCTCTCCAGCTACACAATGTGCAGGGTTTTTTTCTCTTCCCCTTCTTAATTCTGTTATCACAGAGGTGTTACCATCGTTACTGATGGGCTCGGCCTTGGCCGGCAGTGGGTCCATCTTGGAGCTGGTGGCATTGGCTGTGTCGGACATGGGGGAAACTTCTGGCAACTTGTCACAGAAGCCACCCCCTGTATCCCCCTGCTCCCAAAACCTTGTCACACAAATCCCATACAGTGTTGAGTCTCGTGCCCTATCCTGGCACCTGGTCCTCATCCTGGCTGAGCAGAATTGATGGAAACAAGTCTAAATGAGATGTCTGAGTGACGTGTCTGAACAGATATTCATCCAAGTAGGTACTTTGGATGACTTGTGCTCGAATTACTCTGCTTCATAGAATCATAGAGTGGTCTGGGTTGGAAGGGACCTTAAAGATCATCCAGTTCCAACCCCCCTGCCAGCAGCAGGGACACCTTCCACTAGACCA
>NW_010303282.1:553-5642 GCF_000700745.2 Antrostomus carolinensis
GCAACCTGTTCCAGTGTCTGACCACACTCACAGTGAAGAACTTCTTCCTTATATCTCATCTAAACCTCCCCTCTTTCAGCTTAAACCCATTTCCCCTTGTTTTGTCATTAACTGCCCTTAGGAAAAGTCCTTCCCCAGCCTTCCTGGAGCCCCTTCAGGTACTGGGAGGCCACTAGAAGGTGTCTCTGGAGCCTTCTCTTCTCCAGGCTGAACAGCCCCAACTCTCTCAGCCTGTCCTCACAGCAGAGCTGCTCCAGCCCTCGCATCATCCTGGTGGCCTCCTCTGGACTTGTTCCAGCTGCTCCAGGTCTCTCTTGTGATGGGGGCTCCAGAACTGGACGCAGTATTCCAGGTGGGGCCTTACGAGAGCGGAGTAGAGGGGGAGAATCACCTCCCTCGACCTGCTGGGGAACGGTTCCTTTCCCAATGAAACACTCCATGGGGAGATTGCTCAGCACCTTCCATTGGGGAGGTGAAGAGAGCTTCTGCTCTTGGCTTCTTCTAAATGTGATCCTGCTCCCCTCCTCTGGTCCCAGCAGCACTGAGCTGCCATGAAGCTGTTCCCAGCCCACAGCAGGACCTCAGCTTAGGCTGAGGTTTCTGCTCTGTTTCCCATAGCAGACATTGTCCCCTGGGACCACCCCATTACACGAGAGCTTCCTCAACGCTGAGAAATGTGGTTGGGAGATGACTGGCCTGAGTGCATTTCTTTTTTTCCCCTCCTTTAAATGATTTGGTTATTCCTGTAATAGTGACCATCAGATTTCTTGTTCTTTCCTTGGCCATCTCAGTCCTCCACAGCTTCTCCTTGCTGTTCCTCAGATCTGCAGGTGACTAGGGTCTGGTGAGCCCCGTAGTGGTCCTCAGTCCAGTGTCACAGGTCCAAGAGTATCTGCCTCGACAGCACAGGGGTGTAGTACATCGTTCTACCAGGACACAGATGGCCCCGGGGAGCCCGTGTCTTAGAGACCATCTATCAGCCTCAGTCAATAAATTCATATCCAGATGGATCCTTCCAAGCAGCCACCCCTTCCTTTATCACCAGCTCCATCCCTGCAGCTGCAAGCTGACAAGCTCAGCTGCTGTGAAAGGGATATTTTTGGGGCAGGAGTGACATCCCTCCAATACCTCAAGAAGGTTTTTGGGCAAGGAGATGTATCCTCAGAACCAGAGCTCAGAATAGAGTCCATAGCGAGGAGCTGCTCTCCAGGGGATCTTTTGGGGATGATGGAGACAAGGTCTGTGCTGAGGCTGTCGCAAACCCCCCGTAGCGTGGCCCCAAGGACTCTGCCACAGCTTGTTTTTGCAGGGAGAAAAATGGGAAGAAACAGGTTTGTGAAGCTTATCCAGAGAGATGACCGGGCCTGTCCTGTCCTGGGCAAGGACCCAGATCATAATCCCAAAATCCTGCAGGTGTCTGAGAATGAGGAATCACAGGGATTATATTTTTCCTCATCTCTCTGCCTCCCTCTTGTGAAATTCAGTTTGTCTCTTGCTTTGTGAGCACAGGTGGAAGAGGCCAGATCGAGCTGCAGCTGCCCCACATCGCTGGGGAATGGCTGTCTTGGTGCAGTGAGAAGGGGCAGGCCCTGTCCTTCTGCCCGTACTAATCCATCTGGGTGCAGTTTTGATGATCCCAAAGATGTTCCCTGATGGTTTCTTCCTTTGCAGAGCACAATCCTTGGGTGCCTGCAGCATCTCCCTACAGCACCGGCATTGTTTTGCTGCATGAAAGCAGGAGGAGGCAGCCAAGGACCTTCCCAGGCAGGACATTTGTTCCCAATGACACTTTTTACCATCTCCTAGGGAAAGCAGGGGCTATCCCAAAATCCAGCGTGCCTGCAAGCTGGGAAAGCTGCCGGCTGTCCTGGCCCTTTCACTGCAAATAGCTGCCAGCCCCTCCTGGATGCTCTGAACAGGAGCCAGGTTCCCGGGGAGAAAACGCGGCGATGCCGGTTTAATTGAGCCTGTTCAATGGCCTTGGGCTGCCATAAACCATGTCGCTGTCTGGGCAATGAAAGGAGCTGGGGGGAGGCAAGACAGCTCCTGATTTCCAAACCTGCTCCAAGCCCGGCATCCCCCACAGTGAGGAAACCTGCCCCCACCCCCCGCCAACCCCAGCATCTGCAAGGGGCCCTCAGTGGGGTACAGGGGGGTCCCTGGTGCTGCCAAATGCCACATCCAAAGGTAACATCCCTCCTGTGCATCCCCTGCTTTTGCTCCTACCCATGGATGCCAAAGAGGAAATGTTTTGCAAGTGGAAGAGGAGATCACAGAATTGTAGTGGTTGGAAAAGACTTTTGGGATCACTGAGTCCAACCATCAACCCAACACTGCCAATTCCACCTCTAAACCATGTCCCTCAGCACCTCATCTGCCCGTCTTTTAAATCCCACCAGGGAAGGTGACTCCCTGTGATCCAAGTGCTCCATGCCAGAGCGGGGGCTGCAGCCGAGTTTTAATGCCAATTAGAGGCAATTTAATGCAATTGGGATGTCAAGGGTGCCCATCCTGGGCCTGGGAGCCAGGCAGAGGGTCATGACTGGAGCCGTAGGTAGTGGCTTCATCGTTGTGGCAGCCCATGGGGACTAACCCCAGGTCCTCAGCTGTGGAGGGAAGCCAGGCTCTGCTGCAGAGCTGGGATCACTGGTGCTTTCCTGACCAGCCCCATTTATCCCATTAATGAAGGATAGAAGAGCCCTGAGATCAGCCAGGGCAATGCTCTGGGGACTTTTTGCTTTTGCTGATGCAACCCCAAGGGTTTTTCCATCCACTCAGGACCTTGGGGACAAAGGGAGCTCCTCTCCCTGCAGTGAAGCAGCCCCTGCCCTCTCCTGGTTGTTTCCACACAGCAGCAGGGGGGACATGGGGGACAGTGGGGTTGCAGCCACCCCTTATCCTGTTCCCTCCATCCCCAGAAACCTGAGTGACAGCCACCTCCATGGCAGGGTTTACAGAGAGTCGTGGGCTTGATGCAGCTCCCAGACACTGACCAGACTCACTGGGAAGCCACTAGAGCCCTTTGCTTTGCTGGATCAGCTTTGAGCTCTCCGGGATGAAGGGTGTGGGTACATCACAGCTTTTTTGGGATGCCACCAGCCTCCATTTCTGGGGATGGAGGGAGATGAATTTAATCTTCATTTGGCTACAAACAGCATCCCAGAGCATCACTGCTCATCTCTGGGAGCCGCGCTGGCTGCAGACGGGGAGGGATGGAGCTGAGGGAGGAATCCCACGTTGCTATTTGTGGAAGGGACTGAAATGTTCCTGGCTGTGAAGGCCACAGCTTGGAGCCCGCTGGCTTAGTTGAGCCATGTCTGGGGGGAGAGGGGACATTCCCTTGCTGCCTTACGCCACCCAGGCCCCTGTTTTGTACCAGGGTGCAGCTTGACCCCGGTTTCGGTTGTCGATGGTGACCCTGAAATGCTGACACAACACATAGTTTCTCCTTAATAGGGCATGGAAAAGGCGATGCACGTCAGGGCCAGGCTTTTTGCTAATGTTGTGCCTTTCCCTGTCTTTATATGATCCAGAAATACATTGGTTCAGCTCCTCCTGGGTAAACTCAGCCTAAAAAAAAACCCAAAATATGATCTTGAGCAGATACTTCCTGCTCTGGAAGTACGTGGTTCCAGGCTGGAAACCAGCAGAGTGGGTTTTGTGCAGGTTAAGAGGATCTTTTCTTAAAAATTGTTTGAGATCTTGGTTAATGGGGGGGGTCCTGCACAGAGACATCCTCAGCTCCTGGTCAATTCTCCAAAGCCAGTGTCTGATCATCTGGCATTATCCTGGGGTGAGGACCTCAAATGCAGATGTCCCCTCAACTTGGCACAGTGCTGGGACCACGGGTTGCCTAAGTGCCACCCCAAACCTGACCACCTTTGTGGTCTTTTGAACAAGATGTTCATGCCTGACCCTATCCCCATCCCCCTGCTGCAATCCGCTGCCCTCTTCATGGTGCTCACAGGCTGCTGTGGAGCTGGGCTGGAGCAGGGAAACCAGCAGGACTTTAAATAACCTCCCCCAAAATACATGTATGTTTGTGTTGGATGGTTTCTGGGAGCTGGTTCACAGACAGGCTCCAGAAATAGGGGGATGGGCCAGGGAGGGGGGGAGGAAGGAGCTGGGGTGAGGGCAGAAAGAGGGGGGCTCCTCCAAACCTCTTTGCTGCCAGGGAAAATGCAATACTGCACCACGCTGGAATTATAAAGGAAAACTTTCCTGGGAGATGAGATTTCTCCTGCTCACTTCGTATCTCAGTGATGGACTGGGAAGGTCACCTGCTCACTCACTTTTGTTTAGGTCTGGTGCAGAAACGCTGTGTCCATCAGTCCTGTGGTCCATCCAGATGGATTAGGGATGTTTGAGGTGTATCCCTGGCCTGTTGGCTTTAGTATCTCCTCCTAAGGTGGTGACCCCATCCCTTTTTCTTACCTGCTTTAAATCCTGGGCATCCTCATGAACTCCCCTGCAGCTCTGCCATGGTTCCACACAGCCCTATGGCCCCAACTCATCTTGAGGATGATGCTCAGCAGGTTTCTCTGAAGGGTCAGTTTGGAAAACATGATGTGGAACAACCTGCAGGGTTAGATGAGGGGAAAGAAATTAGGTTGTCTGACACCCAGGCCACTTTGTTGCAGATACAGGCTTGGATAAAGTGTCGGTGGTGATTTAGACAGAGCTAGGAAGGGACCAGCACCTCTTCTGCCATGAGCTGGCTTTGTCTGTGTCCAGAGATGCAGCTGGAGAAGAGCACCAGGAGCTCACAGAGAGCCTAAGCAGGTATTTCTATGTCGCTTCTCTCTGGAGAGATCAGAGCTCTCTGCAGATGATGGGTAGAGAGGTCAAAGGGTGGAGGGTGAGGGACAGCTGAGCTTGGACAGGCTTAGAGAGAGGGGAAGGAGCCGGCTGAGGGCAGGTCGTGATGGTTGGACACACCAGGAGTGAGAGAAAGAAGTTTGGTGACAACAAGAGGGGACACAAGTCCCTCACTGACAGCTGTCCTTGCAAAGTGAAATGAGGGAGGGGATTCTGCCCCTCTGCTCTGCTCTGCTCTGGTGAGACCCCACCTGCAGTGCTGCCTCCAGTG
>NW_010303282.1:5816-6257 GCF_000700745.2 Antrostomus carolinensis
CCTTGAAAAGGTCTGTAAGAAAGATGGGGACAGACTTTTTAGCAGGACCTGAAGCTGTAGGACAAGGGGTGATGGTTTTAAAATAAAAGAGGGGGGATTCAGACTAGATAGAAGGAAGAAATTTTTTATGCTGAGGTTGGTGAGATGTTGGCACAGGTTGCCCAGAGTTGTGGATGCCCCATCCCTGGGAACATTCCAGGTCAGGTTTGATGGGGCTATGCGCGACCTGATCTGGTTGAAGATGTCCCTGCTCACTGCAGGAGGGTTGGACTAGATGGCCTTGAAAGGTCCCTTCCAACCCAAACCGTTCTGCGATTCTATGAAAGTGGACCATGTGCTGCTCTGGACAGGCTCTGTCTCTCCAACATCTCCAACATTCCTCAAATCCTGGATAAATGAAAACCTGGGGAAGAGGGAGGAGAGGAGAAGAGAGGAGAGGAG
>NW_010303282.1:6401-14180 GCF_000700745.2 Antrostomus carolinensis
AGGAGAGGAGAGGAGAGGAGAGGAGAGGAGAGGACACGAAGCTTTTCCCACTCTGGAAACTGTCTCCACTGACATCTAGTGGCAAAATAGTCCTTTCCCTGGCAGAGAGGAGAGCTGGCTCCTCCTGGCACTGCTGCCTCCCCGCTGCTCCCATGGGTGATGCTGGGGTGGGTGTTTGAAAGAGAGGTGTTTTACCAGCGCTGTACTGGTCATACTGGTATTCCCTGCATGGTTCACCTGGCTGTGTCTCAATGAAACAGCAAAGCGGTGCCGAAAAACACCGTCCCCAAAGCACCATCGTTGGTGTAGTGACACTGTTAGCGGGGTCCTGGTGGGATTTGGCTCAGGTGGCAAAGGTCTTACTCCACTCTCCATCCTCCCTTTGAGGGTCAGTACCAGCTGCAAAGCAGAGGTGCCTTCTCCACCTCGCTGTTCCCAGAGTGATGCTGACTGCTGCCCAGCGCGTTTATGGGGACCTAATCTTTGGCCATCAACTTTGCATGACCTGAGTGGTCCAGCCTGACAACAGAGGCAAGGGTGAGAGGTGGCTGCCAGGCAGACCAGCCTGTGGCAGTGCCTCTTGGTGGGGACATGGTGGCCATCAACCATCTAATTGCGAACCACCACTGGCCCTAACCTGCAATCCACTACTGTCAGCTACCTACAAACAAGAGAGAAGCCATGCTGGCTCAGAAGAAACCTTCTCCAGAGCTTCTTTCTGTAGCCAAGAGCCCCCCAAAACCTGAAAATATGACAAACCTGTTTCCAACAATCACCCAGCTCCCACTGCCTTCATCTGCTCTTCACAGGAGGACCACAAAAAATCAGACCCTGCCCATCCTCCTGAAGCTTGTGTAGGTTGGTAGACCTTGACCACATTTTATCTTTCCCAAATTGAGTCCCAACCTGCACAGCTTACTTCACACAGAGGTGCTCCTGGACCTGTAAGGATCCTTGATGCCCTGCTCTGACCCTCTCCCAGGTCTCCTCTACCTTTTTGGAGACAAAAGGATCAGATATACCCAGTGGGCACACCAGGGAATTCTTTACAGAGCCATGGAATGATGGTCTCCCATTTCTTCTTTCTTTCTTTCTTTCTTTCTTCCTTTCTTCCTTTCTTCCTCTCTTTCTCTCTTTCTCTCTTTCTCTCTTTCTCTTTCTCTCTCTCTTTCTCTCTTTTTCTTTCTTTCTTTTTCTTTCTTTCTTTCTTTCTTCCTTTCTTCCTTTCTTCCTTTCTTCCTTTCTTCCTTTCTTCCTTTCTTCCTTTCTTCCTTTCTTCCTTTCTTCCTTTCTTCCTTTCTTCCTTTCTTCCTTTCTTCCTTTCTTCCTTTCTTCCTTTCTTTCTCTCTTTCTTTTTGATAATTCTAACATTTAACTTCTTTTTTTTAGTTGCACAGACTCCTGCAGCATCCACGTAAGGAGCAGAGCTATGCAATGCCCCTTGCCTTCACTCATGGCCACTCAGTTTCTGGAAAGCCTTTGGTAAGGTTTTCCAAGAGAAGCCTTCCAGAAAGCCAAGCAGCTCATCCCGACTTTTTTTTCCCCATATCCCTTTATCATCTATCTGCCTTCTGGGAGGTTTGCAAGGCAGGATTTCCCTTTGCTAACTTTTCCCAAACAGACTATATTTTCCATGCAGGTATTTTCATGTATCAATTCAACCCATTATTATCATTTCTTATTGCAACGTTATTATAATTTCTAATTGAGATGGCACAACCCTTGTAATCCCCGACAACCCCTGAAATGTTTTAACAAAAAAACCTCCCACTTTCCCCATCTTTGGCCACCACAGAAATTTCAAGGGAGAAATCCCATCCTGTTGTTAGTAATTTCATAGAATCATAGAATAGTTTAGTTAGAAAAGACCATTACGACCATCTAGTCTAACCATAAACCAAACATTGATATTTAACCCAGTGCCCAGGCTGTAGAGATGATGATACCATTGTAGGAGGGAAAAAAAAAAAAACCCCATGGAGCCACAACTGTCCAATTTACTGAATAATTAGTTTTGCAGTGAGGTAAATTGGACCACAGCCCTATTGCTTGAGATGCTGCACACACACAGTAAGAAAGACCTACAGGAGCTTTCAATTTACAGTTAGCTATCATCAATATTTACAGTGAGCTATAAATAGTTGTTATAACTATAGCAACTATTAATAACTATTGTAAAAATCTACATCAAGCAGCGAGTTAGTGGGTAACAGTACAGCAATGGCTGGCAGCCAAGACTCCTGATGTTTCCCTGCAAATAACCAAATCACTTGTGATTTTCACACTTATTTTTTTTTTTTTCCTGATGGGTGTTTGCTTCATCTGTGACTGCCTAAAAAATAAAATAAAATAAAAATAAAGGTTAAACCGAGGGAAGCAGCCTGTTAGGAGAGGGGTTCTGCTGCTCCCCTCATCTCCCTCCAGCCCTGGAGCTGGGCTCCCCTCATGCTTGACTGCAGTGCTGTGAGGGGAGGGTGTCTTTATCACTAAAGCAAGCCTCCGGGTAGAAAATCAAGGTGAATGATCATCCTCCTAACTCCTGTGCCTGTTTATACTGACTTTATAACCATTTTAATGCCGGTTGTGGGAGTTCACAGGGAGGAAAAACCCACTGGCAGCGATAGGGTTAAACGCCCCAACATGGCGCCTCGCCAGCTCACAGGGAAGACTACATTTCCCTTCGCCTCCCGCCTTCCAGCCCACGTGATCCCGGCGGACCAATGGGGAGCGGCGGAAGGCGGATATAGCCGTCCCTGTGAGGGCCGCTCCCTCCTTTCCGCCGGGCGGCGCGGCTCAAGATGGCGGTGCAGATCTCCAAGAAGCGCAAGGTAAGGGCGGTATCCGGGCTCGCCCCGGCTTCGGGGCGCCTCCATATCGGCGGCATCGTGCCGAGGTCGGCTTCAGGCCTCGTTGGGGAGTGGCGGCGGTGAGGGGATGGTGGCGGATGCGGGAGGATGGAGGCGGATACCACTCGCGGGCCCGGTGGGGAACATGGCGGCGGCTGTGGGAGGCCGGGGTGAGGGAGCGCGCGGCGGGCCCAGCGTGAGCTCTGGGGCGGGGGGAGCCGTGATTCCTCCCCACAGCCCTGCGTGGGGCTTGCAGAGGCCTCTGGGCTTGTGCGCAGAGGGGAAACGGGCTCGGGTTGTGCCGAGGGGCGCGGAGCAGTGCTGGGAGTTGATAAACTTGTTTAGTTTTTTCCTTTATTTTTGGTGGGAAGAGTTTGAGTTTAGTGATTTCTTGCTTCCGTGGGTCAGAGGGGCCGGGAGGGTGCAGGACTCTGCCTGTCTTGGAGAAGAAGGGTGGTTTGAGGCCTGTGCGCTGTCAGGATGGAGGTGGGAGCCCTGTGAGGCTGGTAAAGGGATGTGAACCCATGTAATGATTGTACACCATTTTATACCGGATTAAAGTGTCACCACAAGACATAGAAGCGACTTGTGATTCCCCAGAAAGCTGGGGAAGGACTTTTCCTAAGGGCAGTTAATGACAAAACAAGGGGAAATGGGTTGAAGCTGAAAGAGGGGAGGTTTAGATGAGATATTAGGAAGAAGTTCTTCACTGTGAGGGTGGTGAGACACTGGAACAGGTTGCCCAAGGAAGTTGTGGCTGCTCCTCCCTGGAAGTGTTGAAGGCCAGGCTGGATGAGGCTTTGAGCAACCTGGTCTAGTGGAAGGTGTCCCTGGTGCTGGCAGGGGGGGTGGAACTAGATGATCTTTAAGGTCCCTTCCAACCCAAACCAGTCTGGGATTCTGTGATTTCAGCATGAAGTGTGGCTGTAGCGAGGTGTGGATCAGGCTGTGATGTAGGCTCCTTGCTATAGAAGTTAATTATCTCTAGGAACTTACAGGGAGATGCTGTTATTTCTCCTCTTGGTTGTTTTCTTTCCGTGGGGGCAGAGGCTGCCGGTCTGCAGGACAGTCCCAAAGAGGAATTACACCTCAACTCATACTGTGAAAATCTTGTGTTCAGACTGAGCCCTTGAACAGAGCTTGACGTGCTCCATTTGTTTCTTAGTTTGTCGCTGACGGTATCTTCAAAGCTGAGCTGAATGAGTTTCTGACTCGTGAACTGGCTGAAGATGGATACTCTGGAGTAGAAGTCCGGGTCACTCCAACCAGGACGGAGATTATCATACTTGCCACCAGGTAACTGGGATGCTGCTGTTGACTGACAGGTGCTGTACAAGGCTGTAGGGATCCTGCTGCGGGCTGAAGATTAAAGTGGTAAATAGGGTTCAAGAGAGACAGGGAACTTCTGGAGAGAGTCCAGTGGAGGCTGCAAAGGTGATTAAGGGGCTGGAGCATCATTCTTATGAGGAAAGACTGATAGAGCTGGGTCTGTTTAGCCTGGAGAAGAGGAGACTGAGAAGGGACCTTATCAATGTTTATCAATATCTAAAGGGTGGGTGTAAAGAGGATGGTACCAGACTCTTTCCAGTGGTGCCCAGTGAATAGGACAAGGGGCAGTGGACACAAGCTGGAACAGAGGATGTTCCGCTTAAACATGAGGAAAAACTTCTTTGCTGTGAGGGTGCCGGAACCCTGGGACAGGCTGCCCAGAGAGGGTGTGGAGTCTCCATCTCTGGAGATGTTCAAACCCACCTGGACACTTTTCCTGTGCAACCTGGTGTAGGAAACCTGCTTTGGCAGGTGGGTTGGACTGGATGATCTCCTGAGGTCCCTTCCAACCCCCACCATTCTGGGATTCTGTGAAATATTAAGGAAAACTACTTAAGAACTAGATTGTGAAGTGATATTTACTCATACAGCAGCATTACAACCCCTGAACTAAGTTTGATGCTCTGTCTGGAAGCTTTCTGGGGTGGTTAGAGGCTCAGACATGGAAATGTTTTCTCAGTCTTTTTCTCAGTCATACTGTACTTTTATTTTCCCAGAACTCAAAATGTCCTGGGAGAGAAGGGACGCCGCATCCGGGAGCTGACAGCTGTGGTTCAGAAGAGGTTTGGATTCCCTGAGGGAAGCGTTGAGGTAAAACTGTCTCGATTAAAACAGCAGTAAGTGGGATGTGCAGTGAGCTCTGTGCACTGTCTGGGTGGTGTCAGCTGAAAGGTGGCTTGACTTGAAGAGATATCGGGGTGTGTTTTACCTCTTGTCACAAAATGCTCTTGCACTGAAACACAAAACACTTCAGTGTTTATGGTATTTTTAGTGCTATTGCTGGTTTTTTTTCTGATTTCCCAAAAAGGATGATGTAGGTAAAACTATTTAAACTTACCTGTAAATATTTTAGAGAGAATGTTGTCCCAATATTGAGGTGAGAAGTTAGACTAACGTGGTACCACTACCCTCAGTGAATTCATAATGCTTTTGTCCTTAGGAAGAAACTGTTTTGGTGCAGAAGGATCTTTGATATATTTTTTGAGTCATGAAATAGACAATAAAGTGACATATTAGTAATTTCAGCCTTTTAATGTTTGAAATCTGGTGCTGTTACTAGTACTTTCCTCTAAAACAAATGAGGTGAGGGGTGGAAGATACAGTCTGGGGTGGTGCTCACAGTTATTCCTGCTCAGCCAGTGTTGCTGGATCACATTGCACAGTGAAGAATATTTTAAACATACTCAATGGCACAAACCCTCACAGAGTGCATCATGAGTTCTCAGCTCCAGGAAGGTCGTGTGCCTGATTTTGAATGTCTTCTTCTGAGGTATCAGACTTTGGCCTCTTGTAGATATTAGATTAAATCATAGAATCCCAGAATGGTTTGGGTTGGAAGGGACCTTAAAGCTCATCCAGTTCCAACCCCCCTGCCAGCAGCAGGGACACCTTCCACTAGACCATGTTGCTCAAAGCCTCATCCAGCCTGGCCACAAACACTTCCAGGGAGGAACAGCCACAGCTTCCTTGGGCAACCTAAGGTTGATTTTAAGATTCAAGATTTTTTAGGTTTGATTTTTAAGATTCATGCAGATTATGTAACTTACATGTTGTAAAAACTGCACCTTGAGCGAAGTTCTTGTCTGGCTGCCTCTCTCCAGTGTTACCTGATATTCTGGGAGTGTTTGGAAGGAGCAGTTCTTTGCACTGTGGATGTTTTAATAGTCTCCTGACTTCCAGTGCAGTGCCTTCAGTGTGTCTCAGCTCTGCCAGGCGTAGGAGACGGGCACCAAAGGAGTGTAGTGCCTGAGGACAAATCTTCTGCACGTCTATGTGGAAGGAATAACTGAACTGGGTGTAGAGGATGGGGCATGGAGTAGTATGAAGCTCCTGTGTTCTGTTAAAATTAAAAATATCTTGAAATACGACCCTGTTTCTGAGTTTTACTTTGTTTCTTTTGAAGCTCTACGCCGAGAAGGTGGCCACGAGGGGTCTGTGCGCGATCGCTCAGGCAGAGTCCCTGCGGTACAAGCTTCTGGGAGGTTTAGCAGTGCGGAGGTGAGTCATAGAATCATGGAATGGTTTGGGTTGGAAGGGACCTTAAAGCTCATCCAGTTCCAACCCCCCTGCCAGCAGCAGGGACACCTTCCACTAGACCAGGTTGCTCAAAGCCTCATCCAACCTGGCCACAAACACTGCCAGGGAGGGGGCATCTACAACTTCCTTGGGCAACCAATGACTGGTGACATTTCTTTATGAATAAATGGGTGGAGGAGTGAAACACAATTTCAAGCCTTCTGGCTAAATTGTAGTTTGAATGACAGTGGCCTTGCTTCTCAGATCCCTTTGGTGATGATAAGATGACGAGTCAGAAGCAGGAGGCTCTTGTTGTGGTACCTCTGCAGCGTCATGTTCTATGATGCTGCGTGTGGATCTTCAGGAACATCCTGTCATCCTTGAATGATTTAGAGGCATTTGTCTGAGAAGGGATGGGGAGCTGCACTCCTGATGTGGATGTGTTGGCCACCTTCAACTGTGGAGCTGCTTTTGTGTTACAAAGAATGTGTGCTTATAGAATCATGGAATGGTTTGGGTTGGAAAGGACCTTAAAGCTCATCCAGTTCCAACCCCCCTGCCAGCAGCAGGGACACCTTCCACTAGACCAGGTTGCTCAAAGTTTCATCCAACCTGGCCTTCAGCACTTCCAGGGAGGAGCAGCCACAACTTCCTTGGGCAACCTGTTCAAGTGTCTGACCACCCTCACAGTGAAGAACTTCTTCCTAGTATCTCATCTAAACCTCCCCTCTTTCAGCTTAAACCCATTTCCCCTTGTTCTGTCATTAACTGCCCTTGACAGAGCTTGTCACCATTCCCACAGTCTTACAAGGACCATAAATCACACGTGTTTTCTTAGGCTGGGTTTGCCAGTGCTAAAACTGAAGATTTTCGCTTCTTTGATAGCATTGACAGAGCTTTGGTCGCACAGTTGTGTGTTTGGGAGGCTTCTTGACAAAAGTTGAAGTGTGATTGTACTTGAGATGGATGTAAAATGCCTCCATGGAGCCGTGGGGATTTGGCAGAGTGGGATTAACACTGAGGCTGTTACTGCTCTCTCCCTGCAGAGCCTGCTATGGTGTCCTCCGCTTCATCATGGAGAGCGGTGCCAAAGGTTGTGAGGTGGTTGTGTCTGGCAAACTCAGAGGTCAGCGTGCCAAGTCCATGAAATTTGTGGATGGTTTGATGATCCACAGTGGAGACCCAGTGAATTACTACGTTGACACAGCCGTGCGTCACGTCCTTCTCCGGCAGGGTGAGTGCCTGGGATGCAGATCCCTCTGGAGCTCTGTTGGTTTGTTCTATCAGTGCTTCGAGACAGAAAATAGAACCATAGAATCACAGAATGGTGGGGGTTGGAAGGGACCTCAGGAGATCATCCAGTCCAACC
>NW_010303282.1:14629-16780 GCF_000700745.2 Antrostomus carolinensis
AGCAGGGCAGAGTAGAGGGGGAGGAGAACCTCCCTTGACCTGCTGGCTACGCTCTAATGCCCTCCAGAATACTGGTGGCCTTCCTTTTTAATGCTCCCTCATCATCTTTGTGACAAGCAGAGAAGGGTCCTTCAGCAGACAACAGAATTTTGTGTAGTCAGACCAGGTCACCCACTTCTCTGGTGGTGGAGGTTGAATGTTTCCAGTTGAGAATGTGGCTTTAGGTTTTCTAGATACTCTCACTTGTATCCTGTAACCTCTGAAGTTGGTAGCAAAACAATTTACAGATAAAACACATATTGACTGAGTTTAAGAGCTGTTGGCAGTTGGGATTCTGGCTTCCTTGGCTGCCAGGGGCCGGCAGACAGAACACGGGTGCTACAGCACCCACAAAAAAATGAGTGCCAGACAGTTTTCCCCCCGTAGCTGTGTTCTAGCAGGTCTGCCCAGCTCATCCACCCAAGCCTGCTTCCACTTGTCCTT
The DNA here is from genome assembly GCF_000700745.2 of Antrostomus carolinensis. NCBI lineage: Eukaryota > Metazoa > Chordata > Aves > Caprimulgiformes > Caprimulgidae > Antrostomus > Antrostomus carolinensis. The sequence continues at coordinate 15,113 of NW_010303282.1, forward strand.
CCCCTTGTTAAAACACAAATGACTTCTGCATCTTAATTGGGTTACTTAATTACAGAACACCTGATGTAGGGATTCGAACATAGACAAAGGTGTTCTCCACCTTCCCTTCGGTGATGATCCGATGACGAGTCAGAAGGGATGTCCTTGTGTCATGGCAGCCTGTTCAGTGCCATGTTCTGTGGTGCTGTGCTGAGGCTGCCTGGGGCAGGATGTCCTACTCATTGGATGATTTAGAGGCATTTGTCTGAGAAGGGATGTGATTTCCTAGGAAAGTGAGCTGACTTATCCCAGGAAGGACAAGATTTAAAACCAGGATTAGCACAAGTTAAGGATATAGCATGTTTTCATCAGTCCCAGGTTACACTTAGCAGAGGCAATGAATTGGGCAAAGGTAAACATGCTGTAAATGTAATGTACATTATTCATAGTAATTAGATTAAGCTGTAACACATTTTTATTAATCAGCTCACATTTTCAGTGTTGTCAAGAGATGTTTTTGGTGCAGATTGCATATTTTGTAACCTTGGAACTTGTCCCCTACTGAATGTGTGCTTGATATCTTGTGTCAAATGAGCATGTCTGTTGTTCTGTCACTCTTTACAGGAGTACTGGGAATCAAAGTAAAGATTATGTTGCCTTGGGACCCGAGTGGAAAGATTGGTCCCAAAAAGCCTCTTCCAGACCACGTCAGCATTGTGGAACCCAAAGAAGAGATCTTACCCACCACTCCCATTTCAGAGCAGAAAGGTGGCAAACCAGAACAGCCAGCCATGCCTCAGCCGGTTCCCACTGCCTGAGGGGTGAGTGTCTGTGAGCGCTGGGAGGTGACTTTGGTGAGGATCCATGTGGGAAATGTGTCATGTCACCAAAAAAAGCTGTCAGCTAGCTGGGATAGTGGGGAAAAAAAGCTGCTGCATTGTACCAGGGGGTTATGCATGGTTTAAGGCTGACTACACCCTTCAGTGAAGATGAGATGACGAGTCTGAAAGGAAAATGTCCTTGTCCAAGTGCCCTCTATCCTGTTGTGTTCTACAACATGGATTTTGGGGACCTTGGGTCACATTTGAGTGACTTTGAGGCATTTGTCTGAGAAGGGTTTGGTGTTTTGGATGTTTTCACATTGTACCACCTGCAGTTGACAGCACAGGGTATATATTATATAAAGGGTCCAGTTAGGATAGACTTAGAAGCCAGTAATGTTGAGCACAGTGTGGCTAGTTTCATAAGTAAAATAATCATAGAATCATAGTTTGGTTGGAAAAGACCATTACGATCATCTAGTCCAACCATAAATCCAGCATTGCCAAGTTCACCACTAAACCATGTCCCCAAGTACCACATCTACACATCCTTTAGATACCACCAGGGAAGGTGACTCCACCACTGCCCTGGGCAACCCCTTCCAATGCTTGACAACCCTTTCAGTGAAGAATTTTTTCCTCAGATACAACCTAAACCTCCCATGGTGCAACTTGAGATCGTTCCCTCTTGTCCTATCACTTGTTATTTGTGAGAAGAGACCAACACCCACCTCACCACACCTTCCTTTCACGGAGCTGTAGAGAGGAGGCTGTAAGATTTAAAGTCCTCTCTCTATGAATGAGTAGTTTCTAAGACAGAAATTGATAGCTTGAAGTTCACAGAATCAGAGAATGTCAGGGACTGGAA
>NW_010303283.1:0-17100 GCF_000700745.2 Antrostomus carolinensis
GGCCTTGTTGCACTTCATGAGGTTAGCACAGACCTACTTCTCAAGCCTGTCAAAGTCCCTCTGGATGGCATCCCTTCCCTCCAGTGTGTCAACCGCACCACACAGCTTGGTGTCATCAGCAAACTTGCTGAGGGTGCACTCAATCCCACTGTCCATGTCACTGACAAAGATGTTGAACAGTACTGGCCCCAGCACTGACCCTTGAGGGACACCACTCGTCACTTTGGTCCTCTGAAGTTGTTACTAGTTGTAACAATGAATTTTCTCTGAAAGCACTCTCTACATTGGGTACTCCTATGACTTTAAAAATAATAAAAAAAATACTATCTTAATATCCTTCACTTTTTCTCTCAGCTACTAATGAGTTCACAGACAGGAAAACTGAGGCAAGGAGTAAATAGGTAAGTTATTGAAATCACTGATAGCCTGTGGAAAAAGGCATTGAGCCCGGGCTGCACTGGTTTCTGCAAGTAACACCCTGTACTTTTTACTTCCGTATTAAAAATTTGTGTTTTCAGCAATGCAGTAAGTTGAAAGATACACTCATTATGGAAAAGTAATGGTACTGGATTAAAACTACTTAAAGTTTTCCTGATAGTGCCTTTCTGAAGTTATCTAATCCTTCAAGCTGGTATCTCATGTAGAGCTGATCTTGATGCAATTTCAGACTCCACTGTAAACTAGAAAGAAATTCTCATTTATAAACAGTACTCTTCTGAATGAGTATCACCATGTTTAAACAAAAAGTAAATTTCAAACAATCAATTTAAAATGATGATAGCAGACATTTAAAATCTCATTCCTTATATGTTTTTTGCTCTGATTGAACTACATGGGATTTTTTTTTTTTTCCTTAGTGGTTTATTTTTCCTACTTACAAGATATCTGGGTATTTTACTTTGATTATCTGTTCACTGGGCTCACTGACTTAAACAGTTTCCATTCTGACTCTCTTGTCACAGTAGAGTTTGTGATTTATCTGTTTTTATATCCGTAAAGATACAGCCTTAACTAAGTGGTCTCTTGCATAATCAGACTGGGTTGGAGTTCACTAAATGTAATCTTGCGCTGTGTATCTCAATTAATCTTGCGGTCTGTGGCTAATCATATCCCCACCAGGCGGGCTCACATATCTCACCAAGCTGGATTATTAAAATCCATATTTCACGTTAACAGCCACGTGTGTGAGATTAGTTTCTAAGCAGTAATGCACCTGCCATAAATACCTCATATCTGGTATCTTCTGAAATACTGCTGCTGTCAAAGATGAAAAAGCATGATGTGCATTCAAAACTAGTTTACATTTCTTTTTATGGGCAAGTGATTTTTTCTCAGGTCCTTTTCTTTGTTCCGATATACCTGAAAATCCATAGAGCACAGAATGTAATAAAGATAGAACTTAGTAAATTGTATACTCTGGAAGGATTGAGAGAATAATATGATTATATTAACGTTATTCATTTTTTACCATTTCAAGTAAAAGCTTAAGTGAGAAAACCTGCATTGATTTAGGTTCATACCATTAGTCATATATTAAGGGCTAAATTCCATTTTTCAGTGAAACTTTTTAAATCTGGAGTAACTCCAGTAAACTCAGTTGGCCTAGAAATTGCCTTAGCATTGTCATGTTACTAATTACATCCTAGGATAAAACCCTTTCCATCTGATCAGTAGACTATTAGCAGAAGATCGAGACACTGAATCTCAGAGTTTCAGGTCTCTTGAGTCTGTAAAGGCAATTGATGCTTCATGCCCCATATTTTTAAAAGGCAGAATTTCTGCTTAACTCCCTGTAGCCCTCAATACAATTGCTGCACCAATACTTTGGATTTACAGTAAAGACCAAGCAAACTTTTTTCTCAGAACCTCATTTAAAAGATGTCTTTGGTTTAACAAGCTATCAAAAGCGTACAGCTTCAAGAAAACAGGCTTTGCATAAAATTGCTAAATGCAATGGTGCTTTACTTAAAGGAAGTACAAGAGATTAGCATGTTTACTGTTTTCCTAATGCACTGTTCCTTAATCTAACTCCTCATTCCCATGGGAGTGCAGCAAGTTCTATCTGCATTCAGACAAGCAGCGTTTGTCTCATAGCCATCTGGTAGAGGCAGCTCTGGATGACTGGTGGGATTGATGGGCACAGTCCCTGCCCTTTCACAACTTTCCAGGCTTTCTGTTGGGTGAATGCCTGAAAAGCCCCTGTTTGGTTCTCACAGATTCTTGACAGGTGAAACTGCTGTTCTGGTGATTTACAGCCTGATTGCTCAGTCCTTTCTAATGAGCAAAACTGTGTTTTAAAGCAGCTATATTTCAGTGGAATCTTTGTCAATCTTTTAGTGCTGGTGTGCGCATCTTGGAATTTTGGTGCCCAGAGAATATAGGGAGGGAGTGGAGAAGGAGCGGGGTTAGGTGCTCCAAGCATGATCTGGAGTTTTGTTAAGGACCATATAGTGAATTCATAACTTGACATTAAAAACTTAGGCTGTGTAAATAGACTCTTTAGACCGTCATATCTATGTCCAATTTTCTTTTAAAAATCTTTCTCATTCAAATGTATATGCAGACTGACAGAACATGTAGTCAGAATGCTCCTGCTTTTTAGAGCTTCCAATTGTCCTTCAGGTATATCAGTTACTCAATAATTATGTTAAAATTGAATTGGTTTAGGGGTTTAAAATTATAGGGTTAAGAATTAGATTATTGAAAGAGAGCAGAAAAATAAATGCATGTTTAAAAATTTAATGCCATTTGATGATTATGTATGTATTCAGCAGCATCATTTCAAGGGTACAGTTTAAATATACAGAAGTGATGGACATAAAGAAAAATCTATTTGGAAATGACACTTGCTTATGCATTACACGTCTTAGTCAGAAAAAGCAGCTGATTGTGCCATATATTGCAAATGTGACTGATACAATTTTCAAGTTACATTTCATAATATGTACTCCCTGGTACACTGAATTCTGTATCATGATAGTGGTACATTTTTAATTTTTTCTAAGCACTATTTTGTTTTTACACTACAAGTCCATCACAATCTGAGGGAATTGTTTGGATTTATTGTTGCTTATCTTTTGCAAACCTTCATATGAAATATATGTCATTTTCAGTCACAAATTTATGTTAATGTTTCAAAGTATATCACAGAAAAGGCCAAAATGCATCAAGACAAATCAAAAACCATACAGCTGGGTAAGTGCTGAACACCCTTCAGAGACACACAAACGAGAATGAGACATACACTCTAAGTCCTGAGGTCAAATGCTTTACCTAAGAAATACATTAATCCCCTAGAGAAATGCAGTTTTGAGAGTTTAATTTCTCTTAGGCAACAGAAATAAGAAAAAAAAAAAAAACAACAAACCAACAAAATAAACAGTAAAATCCATCCAACCCCATGCATTCAGTGACATAAAATATTGGGGAGAGGGGGGTGTTGGTGCTTTAAGAGCTGAAGCTGCAGGAGGCTTCAGCCTTGAGCAATTAATTCCTGACATTGAGTGAAAAGTAAAACAAAGTAAAAAAAAAAACAAGAAGGAATGTGCATGAGACAAGATAAGGATGGTTTCTGAGCTGTAATTAGTAACCAGTCAGAAGTAAAATGGCTCATGGACAGGTGGATTTATCCAATCATGTGAATTGTTTAGGCTCGTGTGTGGTAAGGCGTAACGAATCAAAAGTGAAAGAGTGCCGTGTGCTTGGGGTGTGCCGGAGGAAAAAAGGATATATAAGTAGTGCAAAGCTTCAATAAAGTGCTGATGCCTGATGCCTGAATACATCTCAGTGTTGGTCATTTCTTCATCTGCCGTGGGGGGGGTGTATAATATTGTGTTTGTTTGTCAATAATATAGGAGTGCCTAGGAGCCTGTAGTGCTGAGCATTTTGAAAATTCAGAACAAGTAACTCCTGCAAGGAATTTTATTTATTAAATCCATAGTCAGCAGAACAGTAGACCAACTGCTTGATGTAATAGAGAATGATAACTACACAGAGTCTTCAGATGTGGTCATAGGCAAGTGAAAACACAACTTTATAATTTTAATATAAATTACTACGAAATACAGATTTTTACATGCCTCCCAGCTAGCCAGACCTCCTCATTTATCCATACTATATACATCAAATTATTATTTGATTACTTTTCAGTATTAAATAACTGAAATAATCCATGGTACAGCTAGGAGTTGTGAGGTCTCTGGTTAGTGCTGGATTTCAGTTGAATAGATCACAGCAAAGTAAATGAACACCCCCAACTAGTTAGGTGCATATGGCGATATTTGCATAAACAGCTAGACTGATAGTGTGACTAATCTTGAAGTCAACTGTCCTTAGTGACAGTGCTTGATTACATATAAAGACGATTTTGTTTTCTTGTCTAATATCTTCTGACTGTTTAGTTACTGAGAGCTGACCATGGAAATCCTTCCTCTGGTTTGACATCACTCTACTCGCAGAGCATGATAAATTATTTTATTAGTATGAAATCAGTGTTAACCATCGTTTGAAGCAGGAGAAAAAAAGTGGTTTAAAGTTTTAAATTTTAAGAGTTTTAATTATTAAAGGTCTTTTCATATATTGACTGCCAGAATTTGCATGAAAAATGTGAAGACTTCTAACACTTGCTTCAACTCATTGCATTCATTTGCTTCAAATTATATACAAGGCAGCTTAACCAAAATAAGCAATCTACAGAACATAATTGTTCTAAATATATATTGTTTAATTGTAAATATATATTGTTTAATTGCCAAACAAACAGAGTCACACCTAAGAGGGGATACTATTGCATGCAGAAAATCTTTGGAATGAACAGGATCAATTTAAAGAGACTTTCTTCAGGAGCAAAATGTTTTTAACCATAGTATCTTCCTAGTGCCTTACAAGCCACTTTCAGAAAACAGTTTTACCTTGAACTTTCAAAATACAGCTGGAGATAGAGGAAAGAGGATTTGGTGTGCTAAAGGATACAGAAGGTTTGCAACAAGCAAGCAGAAAGAGTTGCAGGTTTAGATCCCAAAAGCACCTATAGCATGCTCAGAAACTACCACTCAGATCTGTACAGAAAAATAGCCTGTAGACTGTTCATCGTCAGAAAGCTTGCAGAGAGAATAAGAGAGTGCTAAATTTTGCTCTTAAACTGTTAATTTTTATGAAGAATGTTATGTGAATGGGAGAAAACAAATAATTTCAGAAGTTCTTAAATAAGTGAAAAACTGAGCCACACAACAAAATCTTTTTACTTAACCAGGTATTGAAAAGAATCTAGACTCCTGCTTTTCCACATTAATGCCATTATCATGAAGCTCTCTTGTATTCTCTCCTCTACCTGAAGAATTCTCAATTAATTAGCTAGAGAAGATTTTCCCAGAAAACCTGAGGGAAACAGTCTCAAGAACAATATGGGCCTCATGTTTAGGCTGTCTAGTCAAATAGGGGGATCAATTTCCAGGCTTGAATATGAATCAGAGAGCCAGGAAATTTGAAACTATTAATTGTATTCACAGGTAGCTTTTTCTTCTCTTCAACCTCTAAATACTACCTGCTTGAGTTTTTTTTATTAGAGCATGCCACTGGTTCTCTACTTTTCTTTACATCACAGCATAATAAAAGGCAATGCAATATTTTCTTTAACCATGTTATCTGTTGTCCTTTCCATGTCAGCGTGCTAACCACAAATGCTGTTCAAAAAGCTGAGTTCACAAAACACACACCTGCATCATTCTTGCTGTTGATCTGCTGTGCCAATTTTTCTCTCATCCTGGGATTAAAATATCCAGTGCTATGTTTTTTTAATAAAAGCTGAGGTGACAAAGCATGCACCTGTGTTTTTGTTCACTCCACCTGCTTGTCCTGGTACTCTGCTGTCTTTTCTCCTTGCAGTAGCAAAGCCCATGTGGCCACCATTAGTGAAAGTACTGTCTGCTACATACAGCTTTAAATGTTATGCTTTAGTTGAGGGGAAAAAACTGAATAATCAAAGGTAGTCAGTCCAGACAGCTGCTTTTAAAAGATATTGCTGTATCATGAACAATTTTGTCCTTGATCCTATTGTTTCAGATCATGAAAGGACTAACTATTAATCTCAGTGAGTGTCAACTTTGGACATGCCAACAGAAATAGCAGAATATATTTTTTTATTAGTTATTTGACCAAAACAAAAAAAAAAAAAAAAAAAAAAGTCCCCGTAGAAAGTAGAAAAAATTTCTCTAACATCCCTAATCAACTTTATGATTTGAAAAAAAGATTGGAATAACCTCTTAAGAAATTTCCGCGTGTAATTTCATCAGTGTCTGTAAATGAATGTGAACAGTAAACAGGTATGGTACTTATCTGATTAAAAGCATGACTGATGCTGCAAACAGTTGAAAGCCAAATATCATCATAGAATCACTGAATAATTCTGGAAGGGACCTCAAGAGGTCTCCAGCCCAACCTCCTTATCACAGCAGGGTCAGCTATAGGGACAAACCAGGTTACTCAGGACATTTTATCCAGTCAGGTTTTGATAACCTCCAAAGACAGAGACTACCCAGCATTTTTGGGCAACCTGTGTCACTGCTGGTCCTTCCTCATGGAGAAAAAGTTTCTCTATATATCCAGTTTGAACATCTGTATTATCAATTTATGTACTCTATCTGTTGCCTTCCCACACTGCATGGCTGTGAAGAGCCCAACTTCGACACCTCAAGGACTTCCCACAGGGACTGGGGCTGTAGTTAGGTCCCCTCAAAGCTGTTTCTGCTCCAGGATGAACAAGTCCAGCTCCACCAGCCTCTCCTCACATTCTCCAGGCCCACCATCTTTGTAGTCTCCCTTGATATCACTCCAGTTAGTTGCTGCTTTTCTTCTTGTGGAAGGTTCAAAATTGGACAAAGTATCTAGATGAGTTCTTACAAGTGCCAAGTAGAGGGGGAAAACCACTTCCCAGGGTCTCCTGGCTCTGCTCCTATTCCTGCAGCCCTTTGTGCTTTTGGCTTCTTTACTGCCAGGACACAGTGCAGGCTCATGGTTACCCAAGGACTTTAACTGCAAAACCGCTCTCCACCCTGTGGGTCTGCAGCAGCAGCTTTTGTCAACCACAACATATCAAAGGAGAATTAAAAAAAAAAAAACAAAAAAAAGATAAAAAAAAATTTGAAGTGGTAGGAATCAAATAAGTTCAAATAATAGACTAATAGGACAGTCCTAATTAAAAAAGGCAAAATATGCAATTCATTTTTGTAACAATTGTGATAAAAGAAATATATGATCTTGCTGTTTCTGAAACAGCTCTAACCTCAGACCATTCTTCTGACACCATTAAGCTTAAATGTTAGTCTTGCAATTATGCACACTAATGGAACAAGAGAGTCTGCAAACACAGAATTACATGACTCAATTTAATACATGATTGTTAAGGCATGTAAAAGTGTGTGTGTACTTAGCCCAATATGACCTAAATGTGTTAGACAGATATGCAGGAATAATAAATTAAATTCAGCAAGCTTTAACAGAAGTACATGCACAGAGATGTCGTACATTTCTATGCCACCCTATGTCATCCTTGCTGCACTCCAGCTTCACAGGCTTCTATCGCTCCTGCTGTGTGAAACAAAGTCGTCATGTTTTCTCTTTTTATGTTACCATTGCCTCTCAGAACAATATTGTTCTCTAAATTGGTCTTTGAATTTTGTACATTTGAAAAATAAACCACTTCAGAAAGGTACATTAATAGGATACAAGTGACCTGTGATTCAGTGGAACATCTCAGGACACTAAAACCTTCTCTGTGTCTAAGTGTACAACAGCTGTTTTGTCAAAGGCTATACTTAGGAGGGATTGAAGTTTCACTTAACTAAAGGAGAGCTGTTGTCTTCACTGACACCATTATATATTTTAAAAATAGATTCACCTATTTTTCTGGCATATCTTTTTTGTTTTGTTTTGTTTTTTTTAAGGTACTTTTTTTTTTCCAGACAGATTGTTAAAAAAGGTTGATCATACAGTACTATGGTCCTCATGTTAAGGGGTGTTACACATGAGCATGGTCTCTGGCAGCTCTGGAGACTGGGGGGATTCTCCCTGCCTGGCTGCTAGAGGCAATCCTAGAGCATCCAGGGACCTGGCCCTGGGGGTCTCTGTCCCAGGCCAGTGGACATAGATGTCGCTTCCCCCTTTATGTAGCCAGGCTGAATGTGTATCACAGAGACATACACACACACAAACACAGAGAATGCTGACATGGAAAGGTACACAGGCTGCCATGCAGAAGATTCTGCCTTGGGCTGCACCCTTGTACAACACTACCAGGATGCACAGGAGATGTAAGCACAACAAGCCAAATACACTTCCTCCTCTTGAGCTGGTCAGGATTGAATTTCATTGATGAAAGCACACATACAACACTCTACATTCACAAGCACACACACTTTTTTGGATTTCCAAGTACTGTCATGACACTTCTGTCTAGTCCAATGCCCCTGCCCCTACCCTGAGCCCTCTTACTTGTCACATTAGGTGGGTCTTCTCCTCGCCTACTAGTCTAGCTTGGGGCTTGCTAGCAAACGAGTCCTCATGTTCCTCTTATTTACCCCTGCTTATCAGCTACAAAGTCTAGGTGACCCTCTCCAAAGATATCCCTGGAGCTTCTTAACGGTCCGTCACTTACTGACCGGAGACTTTAGTCTGTCATCATCTCTGTTACCTGTGTCTATCAGGTTTGTATCTCTGAAAGCTCTTTTTCATTGCTTCCCCCTTTACATCCTATCCCCTTCTGCATCACAAAGCCTCTTGATTGGATGACCCCTCAGCAAGTTTGCTGACGACACCAAGCTGTCTGGTTTGGTCAACATACTGGAGGAAATGGATGCCATCCAGGGAGACAGGCTTGAGAGGAGGGCCCATACAAACCTCATGAAGTTCAGCAAGGCCAAGTATAAGGCCCTGCACCTGGGTTGGGGCAAGCCCAAGCACAAATACAGGCTGGGAGGAGAAGGGACTGAGAGCAGCCCTAAGGAGAAGGACTTGGGAGTAGTGTGGGAACAGGTAATGATAGAACAAGGGGTAATGGCTTTAAACTGGAAGAGGGCAGATTTAGATTAGACAATAGGAAGAAATTCTTTACTGTGAGGGTGGTCAGACACTGGAACAGGTTACCCAGAGAAGCTGTGGATGCCCCCTCCCTGGAAGTGTTTAAGGCCAGGCTGGATGAGGCTTTGAGCAACCTGGTCTAGTGGAAGGTGTCCCTGCTGATGGCAGGGGGGTTGGAACTGGATGATCTTTAAGGTCCCTTCCAACCCTAACCAGTCTATGATTCTATGATTCTAAGACCTTAATGAAGCAGATGTTTTCAACTTCCATCTACCCTCACACTCTGTATTTTGCTATGAACATTAAATACATTATTTGTCTTTATATATATATTACATATACATCAATTAGTGTAGTATGAAGTAGCACGGCTTATATATTTGGTTCTATTGAAGAAATAAGATCTGCTGTGCACTTCAAGGAACTACATTTTGAAAGTGTTATACTATAGATATTTCTGAACCCCCAAAGACCATCTCTAAATATTTTTCTATTTAGATTTTTCTTGGTGTATTTGGTTTGCATGGCAAGGTTTTGGTAGCGGGGGGGGACATGGGGTGGCTTCTGTGAGAAGCTGCCAGAAGCTTCCCCCATGTCCGACCCGACACAGCCAATGCCAGTCGGCTCCATGAACGGACCCGCCACTGGCCAAGGCCAAGCCAATCAGTAACGCCTCTGTGATAACATAATTAAGAAAAAAAAAGGAAGAGGGAAAAAAGAAGCTGCACGCTTTGCAGCTGGAGAGAGGAGTGAGAAGATGTAAGAGAAAACAACTCCACAGACACCAAGGTCAGTGAAGAAGGAGGGGGAGGAGGTGCTCCAGGCGCCGGAGCAGAGATTCCCCTGCAGCCTGTGGTGAAGACCATGGTGAGGCAGGCTGTCCCTCTGCAGTCCATGGAGTTCCATGGTGGAGCAGATGACCACCTGTAGCCCACACTTGGTTTTTCAGGATCTGTCAAAATTATATAGTATTATATTAATCTTGCTCTTCCATTGACTTTAATAAAATTCACATTGCTCACTAAGCTCTCCTTTTGTTTTTAAAAAGAACACAAAGTTTACCAAGAGTATTTTAACAAGTTATCCCAATACTATTTTTAAATTTTTCTACTGTTATATGCATTCTATCATTTCTTACTGGTTTATATTGCCATCCTAATGCTATATTCTCTGGAAACATCAAAAAAGTAAGAACATATTTTTCTCTGAAATGATCTGTTCTGATGGATTCCACTAAAGCATTTTTGAATCTGATGGAGATGAAATTTCACAACTGGTTTCCTTTTTTTATCGTGACTAAAAGCATATAATCAGAACTCCACAAACTTGTCACTGACAAGAATTCCTTTATTAAATTAAACATAATCTGATGCTAGTTTAGAAAGATGGAAGAACTCAAAGTATTTTTAAAAAACATATGATAAACACAGTCATAGCTTAGATACCATTTTGAAGCAAAATTCCTGTTTTTAATAAAAGGACAAAACACATGTCATGTTTTGCTTCTGATTTCAAAACCAGATATATTATGTGGGATTTATTTTACCCATGTTTAGGTTTCCATTTCCAGACTACTCACCTTCAGTTCTGTTCATAATCTTGAGAAAGAAAAGCACTCAACTTTGGTGGGCAATTAATTATGCTCTTCACCTGAGATATGTTTATTTTTCTTCACTCACTATTAAATGTTTCTGAATGACTTGCATAATGTAGGCACCTGCATTTAGTTGTGTGAGCCCCATCCTATTATTTTTTTACTATAGGAGTGATCTGTTGTCAGTTTGAGTGTTTTTAATATTACAGAGGTGTACTGTTTATCATTAAATGCAGTTTTCTGAATTTCATACTTATCTGTAATTCCCACATTGCAGGTAACATTTACAGTTCCCTCAAAAGTAAACAGAGATAGGAAGATGAATTTGAGGGTAGAATTTTGATCAAAGAAAATGGTCATGCAGTTACCCTTTTGGAGTTTTTTAATAAGTTTAAAATTAAAATAGTTAATTAGCTATTATATTTTTCAGTTGATCATAATTTTAGTTGTCTGCTTTCTGACCATGACTGTAAGAAAACTTTATGGCATAACCATGTTTCAGTGACATTGATTTATTTTTCTTCCTCCCTGAATTTTTTTCTAGATTAAATTTGAGAATTTTGTACATTTCTCTGGTATTTGTATAAGTGGGACAAGATGTACCAGTATCAGGTGTGCCATAATGTCATAGGAAATCCCAAATTTATTCATGGTGCATTGTATGATAGCATATTTCTGATCCAGAAACATCACATTTCTATTCAAACTGTGGTGTGCCAGCTAATTGCGCTGTCACTGCCACTGGCACAGCAAAGGGACTGGAACAAAACACTAAATAAGGCTGTATTTTGATTTCTGAATCCTATTGCTATAATTTTATTTATACATATGTATGCAAAATTGTTAAAATACTTTACAGAAACAACACTTGAATTGAATATTTTAGTTTTCTATTCAGTTCATCATAGCCACTAGTGAAAATAAATTAATTAAGTTGTAGGGTACTAGGGGGTTTTGCCCCATTTGAAGTTTCTAAATGCTTTCTGAACTGGTAGTTATATAGAGTTTATTGTTATGAGAAGGTGATTAATTTGAAGGTGCAATCTTCAACTTATATAAGTGAAAGGAAGACTGAAATGAAAAGGAAGAGTATTTTCAGCCTACAACAGGAGAAAAAATTAGTTTTAGAAAAGTGGCAATATGCCAGCTTCACTGATAATAGTTGGTAATTAACTTCCACAGCAGGCTGCACACCTGCTTTAGGAGATCTAAGGGTGTAAATGATTATCCCCTGAACTCCCAAGATTTTAATTTTAATTTTCCTGTTTGGGCCCCCAAACTTAACACCACAGGGACAGATGGCTGAACATGACTATAATTTACTAAGCCCAGAGTTCTACAGTTTCTTTGTGAGAGGAAAATATCCCACTGTGGGACAAGGCCAGAGTTTTCCTACAGGCCATAAGTTATTCTAATGTCTATAGTAATTTTGCTGATCAGGTCTTTAAAGCTGATGCAATGAAAGTAAGCATACCTCCACAACAAAACCCACTATAACTCTTTGGTATCTATGGAATACGGAACATGGGTTCACAAAGGGAAAGTTCTGTTTAACTAATTTGCTATGCTTCTATGATAAGGTCACCTGCTCAGTGAATGAAAGGAAGGCAGTAGATGTAGGGGTTTTTTATTTTAGTAAGGTTTTTGATGATGTGCCCACAGCATCCTTCTGGACAAGCTGTCCATCTGGGAGATGAGTGGGTTCACAGTGCACTGAGTGAAGAACTAGCTGAAGGGCAGAGCTCCAAGGGTTGTAGTGAATATGGCTATAGTATTCCTCAGGGTTCAATTCTAGAGCCAGGCCAATACATTTATCAATGACCTGGATGCAGGAGTTGAAAGCACCATTAGCAAGTTTGCTGATGATACCAAACTAGGAGATGCTGTTGACTCTCAAGAGAGACAAGAGGCCTTGCAGAGGGATCTACATAGATTGGAGCATTGGGCAATCATCAATGGCATGAAATTTAACAAGTCAAAATGATGGATTCTGCAGCTAGGATGGGCACAAGTATAAATTGAGAGAGATATGGCCGGAGAGTATCCCTGCAGAGATGGATCTGGGGATCTAGCGGTACTGGTTGGTTGAAAGGTCAATACAAGTCAGCAGTTTGCCCTGGCAGCCAAGAGGGCAAACTGCTTCCTGGGATGCATCAAACACAATATGACCAGCCAGTCAAAAGAGGTGATTATCCCACTGTATTCAGCATAAGTGTGGTTTCACCTTGAATACTGGGTGCAGTTCTGGGCGCCACAGTTTAAGAAGGATGTGAAAGTCATAGAATGCATCCAGAGAAGGGCACCAAATCTGGTGAAAAGGCTGGAAGGAATGTCCTGCGAGGAGTGGCTGAGGGCTCTGGACTTCTCTAGTTTGGAGGAAAGGAGGCTGAGAGACAACCTCATTGCCCTCTACAACTTCCTGAGGAGGGGAAGTGGAGAGGGAGGTGCTGATCTCTCCTCCCATCCAATGACAAGATGCATGGGAGTGGGTCAAAGCTGCACCAGGGGAGGTTTAGACTGGACATTAAGAAGCATTTCTCTACTGAGAGAGTGGTCAAACACTAGAACGGCCTTCCTAGAGAAGTGGTGGATATCTAGTGCTTGTCAGTGTTTAAGAAGCATTTGAACAATGCCCTTAGTAACATGCTTTAACTTTTGGTCAGCCCTGAAGTAGTTGGGCAGTGAACTACATGGTTGTAGGTCCCTTCCAAATGAAATATTCTTTTCTACTCTACTCTACTCTACTCTACTCTACTCTACTCAAGAATACAAACAGTGGGTCAAAAACACGCATTAAAAAAAAAAAACAACCCACCTGTGATATAGATGGCACCCTTAGCACCTCATTTAATATGGTCTGTCAGTTTACCATAAAGATTTATGAAGCTAAAAATGGAGAAATAGATACTTAAGAACTGCTTTATTTATGGTTGAAATCCAAAGATTGTATTTCACTATTTTTAAACCGGTCTCAGCAAAGCCCAAAACAGACTAAGCTACATTGATCTGTTTGTGATATTTGGAATGAGGATTAAACATACATTGACTCTCAGTGTAGAAAATATATTTTATTTGTTTTTCCTTGGAGAGTAATGGAAGTTAACACATTTTCTTGTGAAAAATTTGAAGATTATCCCCATATTACGAATCATGAAGCTGAAGCAGGAAGGGACTAATGGATTTCCTTGTCTCCAGAATTAGCCATAAAACCTAGTCACTATTTTTATATTCAGTGCTGATCATAGAGTGCATTTCAACACTTATTTTACAGAAACTGATGGTACTGAAAATTGGAAGAAAAGCCATTAAACTTTCTACAAGGCAAAGCTAGAAAACCAAGGACAATGTTTTTATTGTAGCAGTGGGTAATTCTTAAGAAAAAGTGCAATACCACCCTGAAGCTTTCTTCTTTTTAGTTCCTCCGGTAAGTGAGGTTGCAGTCTTTTATGCTTTTCCTTGTCCATGCTCAGATTGTTTAGTAATATTCAGATAGCATCTTTCTCCCACAAAAAAGGAAAACTAAAGATGGAAGACTTTTATGTAGTGTCACTAATCTTAGGAACTTTGACACAAGTTTTGTTTCTCATTGAAAGTTCTGTTTTATTTATTTCTTGTTTGTTGGATTAGTATTGGTTTTGCTACTTTCTCAAGCTTTTAATTCAATAGCCATTAAAAGCACAGATATTTCACACTGGCAGTGACATCTGGTCTTCTTGGTGTCCCTGGATATTCAAATCATTGAATACATAATGGAGAAGTGCATGAACAAGGACCATTTATGCCACTTTATCTCTGAAATTAGACTAGTAAATTTTATCCATCTTGCCAAATGTCTAGCATTTGAGGAAATAAGGGTGTATGCTTAGGTAAGAAAGTGGTATGTTTGGATTTAAGTCTCTTTCTTTTTTTATTAAGTAGTCTGGGTTACTGTGTCTTTGTAAATCAGAAATGTTATTTCATGCATAATGTTAAGAGACTGTAGCACATAGTGATGCTAATTTAATATGATGTAGATACTTGAATTATTCAATAAAATACTTAATTATTCAATAAAAATTGTATTTAAAAATTGAAGGCCAGCTATAAGGATAATTTCAAAGAATCAACACATTCTATACACACATACTTAAAATTACTAACTTTAAATATAGAAGGATATTTGTTGACTGAATAAAATTTTAGATGGTAGGTTGTTGATGCCCATAAATACTGGTAAAAGTCATCTGAATAAGTATTTATTCATACTTGTAGTTAGTGTAACATTTTAAATAATTAGGATGACATTAGCCTGATAAGAAAGGCTTTTTCATTGCAAGTTCACTTTTGAAAAATAAATTGATTTCAAACAAAAAAAAATTGAAAAAATTGCATGACGTAAAAATGTATTTGCTGTTGTTACTTTGTCTAAAGTACAAAATTACTGCTTTTGTTTTGCAGTTGTCAGAAAAAAATGCATTAATAAATTTGGGTCTTGTATACTGTATTAGCTCAGGTTTAATGACATTCTTATTTCTCTAGTCCAGTTTCTTTGATTAACACTAAAAATACAGATAGCTTGGTCACTCACAAAAAGAGTCTTTTGAAGA
This sequence comes from Antrostomus carolinensis, assembly GCF_000700745.2. Lineage (NCBI taxonomy): Eukaryota > Metazoa > Chordata > Aves > Caprimulgiformes > Caprimulgidae > Antrostomus > Antrostomus carolinensis. The sequence goes on from NW_010303283.1 coordinate 15,253, forward strand.
TTTCGAGAGTCAGGGAGATGCACTTTCTAAACTACGTTTCTCCAGAAATTTCTACACTATTCATCATTGAATCACACCTCAGAGTAGCAAACACACTTATTCTACCTAGAGATTCAATGAGATGTTCTAGACTTTGAGAGACTGATTTGCCTAGATATTGCATAACTTACACATAAAAGTAAGCAGTGAGCTTCTGAAACACTGAATTTCTGAGAACAGTCATGAATCTCTAGGTTCCAATCATAAAATCATAGGAAACAATAGCTACTTTATAAATGCATCTGCACAGCCTCAGGGTACATAGTTTGCATAATACATAATACAAGAACTACTCAAAATTTTCACTGCAAATATAATGCTAATGAATCTGTGGTTACTTCAAAAGAGAATTTTGGTTTTTTTAAACTATGACAAGAATCAATGTGTAATACTTGAACTGAGCAAAACCTTAACTTATTATCTAAATGAAATATTGAAGAGTCATCCTGGATTCTTTGAACACTCTGCTCTAAATAGTTTTGAAAAACTCATTCTTCTTACACTCCTCATTTCACCTGTTCTACACACAGGAAAGAATATGTATTCAACCTGAAATTATTACTTCTTCACTGTATAAAATATGCAGCCTTCAGGTCTGCATTTGAGCAGTGAGGATGGCAATGCACTCTGCCTTTGCTCTGCTCACCACAATCTAACACTGACATCATTGAAGGAAAGTAGGTTCATTGCACCTTTCTTCCTGAAACTGAAGTTCATAATATATTTTTCCCTAACATATGAAGTTCAAGGAGTTTGTGAATCTTAGTAGGGACAATGTTTGTGTTTTCACAGATGAGACATCAGTGCTACTGATGTCTTCTTTCTCTTCCCTCTGAAATTCTTTTGTCTTCTGCAAGATGCCTTAATTCAGATATCCCACACAAGGGACATTTACTCCTTTTTAAAGGGAAATGTACTCCTTTTTACTTATTTCCTTGAGAGCTCATGGGTTATATATCTCTGATCTCACTATTACTCCTGCTGATATATCTGTAACATTAATTTTCTGAAAACCTGGCATTATAACATCACAGAAATTCTTTCTACTCCTCTGCACTTCTTTGCACAGATCAAGCCACATTGAGGTATGAAACTTTCATTGTATTACAAGTTCCTTCCAAGAGAAAGATCATGTTTTAATGAATATATTTGTAATTAGCTTCCCTAGGAGTGGGGGAAACAAAAAACAAAACCCCCCAAAAACTGGTATATCAGTGTGATGAAATGATTGTAACTTTGTTAGATGCATGGGGCATGTCTTCTTCAGGAGGATTATTAGAGATATGAACTCTGGAAATGTACATTGAAAATTTGTGGTATCTCTGGCTTCATTTTATAGAGTAGAGCTCTTGCTATATAAAGAGAGTGGAAAGGCAAGACAGATGTTAAGTTTGTATTTTATTTAAATAGTTGTAAGGTTAAATCTTTTTTTTTTTTTTTTCAAATTGCTTATTTTACCTTAAAACAATATTGTACTGTAGTTCATGACATAAGTGATAGGTAATATAAATATATTAAGCATATGATTGGATGATAAAGTCTCTTGAGGCCTCTCTTTGATCTTTATTCTGTCTTAATTTTATAATTTATAGTAGGCAATTTAATAAAGATGCCTACATTTCAAGACTTTCACAAGAATATAATTTCTCATTTTATCTGCTTGCTGTCGATATTGATATTTTTAATTTATGCAGATTGTTTTGTACTTAAATTATTCAGACTGTTTAGTGCTAAGCTTTTCACTCACCTTATATATATAAATATATATAAACTTTGACTAATGTAAGCAGGGCAAACAGTCCCTTTAAA